>NW_021703767.1:92671989-92800523 GCF_005190385.1 Monodon monoceros | reverse complement strand
GGGGAGTGTTCCTCCCTCTGCTATATTTTGGAAGAGTTTGAGAAGGATAGGTGATAGCTCTTCTCTAAATGTTTGATAGAATTTGCCTGTGAAGCTATCTGGTCCTGGGCTTTTGCTTGTTGGAAGATTTTTAATCACAGTTTCAATTTCAGTGCTTGTGTTTGGTCTGTTCATATTTTCTATTTCTTCCTGATTCAGTCTTGGCAGGTTGTGCCTTTCTAAGAATTTGTCCATTTCTTCCAGGTTGTCCATTTTATTGGCATAGAGTTGCTTGTAGTAATCTCTCATGATCTTTTGTATTTCTGCAGTGTCAGTTGTTACTTCTCCTTTTCCATTTCTAATTCTGTTGATTTCAGTCTTCTCCCTTTTTTTCTTGATGAGTCTGGCTAATGGTTTATCAATTTTGTGTATCCTTTCAAAGAACCGGCTTTTAGTTTTATTGATCTTTGCTATCGTTTCCTTCATTTCTTTTTCATTTATTTCTGATCAGATTTTTATGACTTTTTTCCTTCTGCTAACTTCATGGTTTTTTTGTTCTTCTTTCTCTAATTGCTTTAGGTGCAAGGTTAGGTTGTTTATTCGAGATGTTTCCTGTTTCTTTAGGTAGGATTGTATTGCTATAAACTTCCCTCTTAGAACTGCTTTTGCTGCATCCCATAGATTTTGAGTCGTCGTGTCTCCATTGTTATTGGTGTCTAGGTATTTTTTGATTTCCTCTTTGATTTCTTCAGTGATCACTTCGTTATTAAGTAGTGTATTGTTTAGCCTCCATGTGTTTGTATTTTTTACAGATCTTTTCCTGTAATTGATATCTAGTCTCATAGCGTTGTGGTCAGAAAAGATACTTGATACAATTTCAATTTTCTTAAATTTACCAAGGCTTGATTTGTGACCCAAGATATGATCTATCCTGGAGAATGTTCCATGAGCACTTGAGAAAAATGTGTATTCTGTTGTTTTTGGATGGGATGTCCTATAAATATCAATTAAGTCCATCTTGTTTAATGTATCATTTAATGCTTGTGTTTCCTTATTTATTTTCATTTTGGATGATCTGTACATTGGTGAAAGTGGGGTGTTAAAGTCCCCTACTATGAATGTGTTACTGTCGATTTCCCCTTTTATGGCTGTTAGTATTTGCCTTATGTATTGAGGTGCTCCTATGTTGGGTGCATAAATATTTACAATTGTTATATCTTCTTCTTGGATCGATCCCTTGATCATTATGTAGTGTCCTTCTTTGTCTCTTCTAATAGTCTTTAGTTTAAAGTCTATTTTGTCTGATATGAGAATTGCTACTCCAGCTTTCTTTTGGTTTCCATTTGCATGAAATACCTTTTTCCATCCCCTTACTCTCAGTCTGTATGTGTCTCTAGGTCTGAAGTGGGTCTCTTGTAGACAGCATATATAAGGGTCTTGTTTTTGTATCCATTCAGCCAATCTGTGTCTTTTGGTGGGAGCATTTAGTCCATTTACATTTAAGGTAATTATCGATATGTCCCCATTCCCATTTTCTTAATTGTTTTGGGTTCGTTATTGTAGGTCTTTTCCTTCTTTTGTGTTTCTTGCCTAGAGAAGTTCCTTTAGCAGTTGTTGTAGAGCTGGTTTGGTGGTGCTGAACTCTCTCAGCTTTTGCCTGTCTGTAAAGGTTTTAATTTCTCCGTCAAATCTGAATGAGATCCTTGCTGGGTAGAGTAATCATGGTTGCAGGTTTTTCTTCTTCAACACTTTCAATATGTCCTGCCACTCCCTTCTGGCTTGCAGAGTTTCTGCTGAAAGATCAGCTGTTAACCTTATGGGGATTCCCTTGTGTGTTATTTGTTGTTTTTCCCTTGCTGCTTTTAATATGCTTTCTTTGTATTTAATTTTTGACAGTTTGATTAATATGTGTCTTGGCGTATTTCTCCTTCGATTTCTCCTGTATGGGACTCTCTTTGCTCCTTGGACTTGATTAACTATTTCCTTTCCCATATTAGGGAAGTTTTCAACTATAATCTCTTCAAATATTTTCTCAGTCCCTTTCTTTTTCTCTTCTTCTTCTGGAACCCCTATAATTCGAATGTTGGTGCGTTTAATGTCGTCCCAGAGGTCTCTGAGACTGTCCTCAGTTCTTTTCATTCTTTTTTCTTTATTCTACTCTGCAGTATTTATTTCCACTAATTTATCTTCCAGGTCACTTATCCGTTCTTCTGCCTCAGTTATTCTGCTATTGATCCCATCTAGAGTATTTTTCATTTCATTTATTGTGTTGTTTATCATTGTTTCATCTTTAGTTCTTCTAGGTCCTTGTTAACTGTTTCTTGCATTTTGTCTATTCTATTTACAAGATTTTGGATCATCTTTACTATCATTATTCTGAATTCTTTTTCAGGTAGACTGCCTATTTCCTCTTCATTTGTTAGGTCTGGTGGGTTTTTATCTTGCTCCTTCATCTGCTGTGTGTTATTCTGTCTTTTCATTTTGCTTATCTTCCTGTGTTTGGGGTCTCCTTTTTGCAGGCTGAAGGTTCGTAGTTCCTGTTGTTTTTAGTGTCTGTCCCCAGTGGCTAAGGTTGGTTCAGTGGGTTGTGTAGGCTTCCTGGTGGAGGGTACTAGTGCCTGTGTTCTGGTGGATGAGGCTGGATCTTGTCTTTCTGGTGGGCAGGTCCACGTCTGGTGGTGTGTTTTGGGGTGTCTGTAGACTTATTTTGATTTTGGGCAGCCTCTCTGCTAATGGGTGGGGTTGTGTTCCTGTCTTGCTAGTTGTTTGGCATAGGATGTCCAGCACTGTAGCTTGCTGGTCGTTGCGTGAAGCTGGGTGTTGGTGTTGAGATGGAGATCTCTGGGAGATTTTCGCCGTTTGATATTATATGCAGCTGGGAGGCCTGTTGTGGACCAGTGTCCTGAAGTTGGCTCTCCCACCTCAGAGGCACAGCACTAACTCCTGGCTACAGCACCAAGAGCCTTTCATCCACACGGCTCCTTAATTTGGGATGATTCGTTGTCTATTCATGTATTCCACAGATGCAGGGTACATCAAGTTGATTGTGGAGCTTTAATCCGCTGCTTCTGAGGCTGCTGGGAGAGATTTCCCTTTCTCTTCTTTGTTCTCACAGCTCCCAGGGGCTCAGCTTTGGATTTGGCCCCGCCTGTGCGTGTAGGTCGGCGGAGGGCGTCTGTTCTTTGCTCAGACAGGGCGGGGTTAAAGGAGCCGCTGATTCGGAGGCTCTGGCTCACTCAGGCGGGGGGTAGGGAGGATAACGGAGTGCAGGGTGGGTCTGTGGCGGCAGAGGCCGGCGCGACGTTTCCAGCCTGAGGCGCGCTGTGCGTTCTCCCGGGGGAGTTGTCTCTGGATCCCGGGACCCTGGCAGTGGCGGGCTGCACAGGCTCCCCGGAAGGGGGGTGTGGATAGTGACCTGTGTTCACACACAGGCTTCTTGGTGGCGGCAGCAGCGGCCTTAGTGTCTCATGTCTGTCCCTGGGGTCCGCACTTTTAGCCGCGGCTCGCGCCCGTCTGTGGAGCTCCTTTAAGCGGCGTTCTTAATCCCGTCTCCTCGCGCACCAGGAAATAAAGAGGGAAGAAAAAGTCTCTTGCCTCTTCGGCAGGTCCAGACTTTTCCCGGACTCCCTCCCGGCTAGCCGCAGCGCACTAACGCCCTGCAGGCTGTGTTCACGCGGCCAACCCCAGTCCTCTCCTGGCGCTCCGACTGGCTGGAGCCGGAGCCTCAGCTCCCAGACCCGCCCGCCCCCCCGGGTGAGCAGACAAGCCTCTCGGACTGGTGAGTGCCGGTCGGCCCTGATACTCTGCGCTGGAATGTCTCCGCTTTGCCCTCCGCACCCCTGTTGCTGTGCTCTCCTCCGCGGTTCCGAAGCTCCCCCACTCCGCCACCCGCAGTCTCCGTCCGCGAAGGGGCTTCCTAGTGTGTGGACACTTTTCCTCCTTCACAGCTCCCTCCCGCTGGTGCAGGACCCGTCCCTATCCTTTTGTCTCTGTTTATTTTTTTCTTTTGCCCTAACCAGGTACGTGGGGGGTTTCTTGCCTTTTGGGAGGTCTGAGGTCTTCTGCCAGCGTTCAGTAGGTGCTCTGTAGGAGTTGTTCCACGTGTAGATGTATTTCTGGTGTATCCTTGGGGAGGAAGGTGATCTCCGCGTCTTACTCTTCCGCCATCTTCCCGGAAGTCCCTATTCTTTTGTCTCTGTTTTTTCTTTTTTCTTTTACCCTACCCAGGTACATGGGAGAGTTTCTTGCCTTTTGAGAGGTCTGAGGTCTTCTTCCAGCGTTCAGCAGGTGTTCTGTAGGAGTTGTTCCACATGTAGATGTATTTCTGATGTATTTGTGGGGAGGATGGTGATCTCCACGTCTTACTCCTCTGCCATCTTGAAGGTCTCCCAGAATGAAATTTACTGAAATAAAGTTACACCCTAGTAAGTTTTCCAAAAATGAACAAATAATAATGATACTTTATCTTTTAGTAATTAACTTAGACTTTCAAGTCACACCTCTATAATTACTAATATTTGTGAAAAATAGAATATAGTTGCAAAAGTAATGTTACTGCGATAACTTGTTCGTGTAGTTAATGCTATTTCTATATGTAAAATGTTACATGTTTATAATGGTTTAAACTTTTTCTTAAACAAATCAGTCTGTTGTTTTCTGATTAATTAATAAAAAGCCTTATGAAATAACTAATCTCTGTGTGTATGCATTTGTATATATACATGCTTGCATGCATCCCTCTATACATGTGTATTTATTGCTTAGTGTTTGATTACTCAGCTCTCTTACCTGACCTTTAAATATGTAGAGTTGTTTATTATTTTTTTCCCAAATTTCCAACAAAATATATGAATTGCAATCAGGTGATCAAAAGCAAAACATCTCATATGATATGCTATTTTTTGCTTACAATTCTGGCTAAATATTAATACAATCTTTTGGGGAGCAAGCACTATATCTTGTCCACCATTGAATTCCCAAATCCTTACATGATGATCGATATGTAGTGGGGATCTAATAAATATTTGTAGCATGCATCAGTGAATGAATGATTGATTTGCTTAGTGAATAATTATTACTAATCATTCTTCAAGTGTATGTCATCTTTTCTGACTAAACACATTACTGTTAGCAAGATTTATAAAATTTGAAGGTGATGTAAATACTTTAATCTTTGCATCTGGAACAGTTTCTAAAAGAGTCCATCTGCTAAATGTTGTTGGAAATCAGTTAATTGGATTCATTTATTAACTAAAGAAGCATTGTGCTTTAAAAGAATTGGCATCCAGTACAGCTAATGGGGTGAAAGGAAGGAAGGGAGTCCTTTTCTACTCTGAGAAATTAGAGAAGTCGGCATGGTGTTATGATATTTTATGACTGTAGTTCTCTGCCTCCAGTGTCTCATAAATATTGATTACTTGAGAGTAGAGTGAGATAAGCTGGAGAATTACCTAAGGAGAAGGCCAAGAAGAGAACAAAAACCCCATTGGCAGGAAGACATAATTCAACTCAGAAGCAAGCTGATGTCTCCCTTTGACCAGCAGAGCATAGCCTGAGCAGGGACTTCGTCCTCTAGAGACAGTAGTAATGTTGTAAGTTGAAGATAGGTTTCCAGACAGGTATTAGCAAAAAGTCAAAATTTTTTAGTAAGCTATATAAAAATGATTTTTCTTCTCTTAACCTGTATGTGGAAGAAAGATTTGGATAATCTTAATATTGTAGCTTTTAGGAGTTAAACCATTAGGCAAGATAACCGCATACCTAATTTAAATCTATTTATCAACTCTTTGAACATTGCTCTCAAAATTGGTGTTTTTTTTGGTGTATGTGAGCCTGCTTCACAATGGAGTGGGTGTTCCAGGAAGAATAAACAGGATGGGCAGAGCCCTAGGGGCATAAGAGAATATGGAGCATTTAGGGAACTGTATAATAAGTAGATGTCATAGGTGGTTAAGGTGGAATGAAGAAATAAGAAGGACCTGAAGATGAAAGGTCCTTGTGTGCTAACATAAAGAATCTGTGCCTTATTCATCATTAAAGTGGAGTGAAACATTAAAGTTGTATTTTGAAGGGCCATTCTGACATCTCTATGGAGTGTGAGTGGATCGGGTTGTACCAGAGATACAGAGACCAGTAATAGAATATTTTAGTATGCTAGAAGAGGTAGAAAATTTGTTTATCTGCATGTAAAAGGTAGCATCCATAAGTATTGATTATAGATTGCATATGAGTTGGAGAAAGAGGGAGGAATCTAAGGTGGTAACTTGAACCAGGGTCATTGTGGGAGCAATTGAATGGTTGGTGGTGACATTGACCAACATAAGGAAGGGAGGAGGAAGAACAGGGGAGAGACAAGTTCATATTTTGATATGTTGAGGTTGAGGTATCTGTAATATCTAAATGGAATGAGCATTGGCAGCCAGTTGTATATATTGCTCAGAATTCAGAAGGGAGCTCTGGACTAGAAATGTGGACATGGCTGCCATTTACATATAGGTGGTAGGTGAAGCCATGGAAAGTGAGATGAAGCCAAGAATTAAACTCTAAAAAATAATAAATTTTAAGGGATAGTCATGGAAATGGAGCCTCTATAGGGACCTGAGATTGAATAATGAGAGAGGAAAAGCAAAGAGCATGGAAGCATGGAAGCCAAAGGAAGAGTAAGTTTCAAGGAGTTAGTAATCAACAACATCATGTGTTGGAGATAGGCCAAGTAAAACAAGGACAGAAAAGTGAAACTTGGATTTGGAAAACAGTTATATCAATTTTAACTGTTGCATATTGCATTTCAACGGAGTAAATAGGGTTAAAACCTGTTGAGGAAGTGGATGAAACAAGTATAGACTTTTCTTTCAAGAAGCTGAATTGTGAAAGAAAGTAGAATGAGAAGGAGGTAAATAAAGCAGGATATGCCAAGGAAGCTGTCTGTGTTTGTTTGTTATACGAAAAAAGACTTTACATACAATGGAAAAAATACTTAATAGAAAGCCATGATCTGAAGACATAGAAAATGAAGGCTGTGATGGAATGAGTTGGTGAAGCAAAGTTCCTGAAATGATGGAAGGAATCCTTGGGTAAGAGTGAGGATGAAGAAAGTAAGAAAATAAAGGAGGGAGGCAGAGAGGGAGGGGAAGAGGGAGGAAATGGAACTGATACATATTTTAAAATACCAACCCAAAATTTCACAAACAAAAAAGGGAATTTATTGGTTGTCATTTTTTGTGTAACTCAGGGCTGGAACTGGCTTCCATAAAGCTAGATCCAAAGGATCAGTCATTGCAGCTGTGACAATCATGGTCCTTTATGGTTTAATTCTGTACACAGGCTTTCTTTGTGTCATTAGTTTGGTGGTCTCTGAGAGGTCCAGATTCCACTCCTCCCATTTTAGCAGCCTCTGGGGAAAAGATTCTTCTACTCTCAGTGTTGATATATCAATCCAGAGGAGTTCTCTGCTTGACTTTTCCTGGCCATGTGCCTGCCCCAGATTACAGACAAAGGTGGGGGTGGGGAACATTGTTGACAGCCTAGCCAAGACCACAGGAGATGGGAATGGGATGTGGGAGGAACCATCAAAATTGTGTGGGACAGGGAAGAAAAATCAGCAGCATTCAACAGAGAAGAAAATTTGATATGATTTGAGAGAGGGCTTAAGATTGAGGGAGTAAACACAATCATTTTTATCTTTTGTGTGTGTGCGTGTAAAGTAGAAAGGTGTTATAAAAGTGAGAAGTATTGGCGTCAAGTAGGAGACTTGCAGACAGTGATGGAGGTTTGCAACTGTCATTGAAGAGACCTAGAAAGGAATCTGACCTGAATATGTAAAGCGATGGACAAGTTGTAGGATGTTTCTTATATAAGACAGTTGAAAAGTTACTAGATTTGGTTCAGAGGGATTGGAGTATATTCTAGTGCTGTCACATATTGTTTGTGTGAGTTTAGGCAACTCCTCTGACCCTCTATTATTTTCTTTTTTTCATTTTTTACAAATGAAATGTGCAAAGCATGTGGATCTCAGGGCTGGCCACAAACTGGATATTACATTATAGATTTGTAGACTCAAAATCAGATGAATGACGTTAAAGTGATAGGAGACAATGCATGACTTGCTTCTTGGAAAAGAAATGAATAATGGGTTTCCACTTGAAATGAATATTTAACTTTCATGAATAGAAAATGTAAAAAAGAAACCAAAGTTCACTTTTCTTTCTCTGGTCTTGACATATTTAAAAACTGAACCTGTTATATTGGTGATGCTCTGCACGTGTGCACTCAGATTTGAATAAACCAATGGAGAATATAAGAAGAATAGGTCCAAGATGTTACTTACAGGGTCTGGACAGATACTAAGATTTATAGCAGTTACTTTCCATATCTCATTACATAATTACCCAATCAAGGACATCAACAGGATTTAGTCTGATTAAATTGGTAGTAAATGTAGTAAATTTTCTAATTTGTCAATAGGAAATCTCTGGATAATTTGGCTAGGTGATAGTTCTTGCTTTTTAATTATTCAGCTTAATTAGTCAATCACTTATCTTGGTCTTTAAGCTCTTTCTCTAAGCTCATTCAAATGTTACTTGAAATGTAACTACAGAATCTTTGAAACTACCTAGACTACAGCAAAACTCCAAACTGTTTAGTTCATTTGTTCGTCACAAGAGAAGTAAAATAAGATCAATTGCATATCAGGTAATTAGTGTTTCATGAGCACAATGAGCGTGTGTGTGTGTGTGTGTATGTACACAAACCCTTATACTGTACTTTTTGTGGCAGGCACTGTTATAAATACTTCACATATATTAACTCATTGAAATCTTCACAAACATGCCTGGAGGTAGATATTCATGTTATTATTATTAGTCTAGTGGTAGTATTCTGAATTCTTAGATGAGGAAATTAAGACAGAAAACGCTGGTATTCAAACGAAGGCAGTCTGGGTCCGGAGTCCATGTTCCCAATGATACAGTGATTATGCTTTAAATATTTGCTATTTTAGAGAGGTTTTATGTACAGAATTTAATTTTTTTCCAGAGTTATTATTTTCCAGTAATGATTCATAACAACTACAGAAATATTTGTAGTAACTACCTACTATTTTAAAATAACATTATTTTTCTGACTATAAAGTAATATGAATCATCATGGAAAAAATAATAAAAACTAAATATTACACATAAACTATCATGCAGAGCTATTAACTGTTAACCAATTTGGTCTATTCTGGCCTTCTTAGTAAGATATTAATTTTTTTGTTTTATAAAATTTGGATCAAATTTTAAATAAATTTCTATATTTTGCCTTTTTCGTTCAACATTTGATGGGGACCATATATTTTCCTAAATTTATACATGTTCTTTAAATTAAGTATGTTTTTGGATATGACATTTTCATATGGGTGTATCGTTATATATTTAATGTCTTCTATTGTTGGATACTTTGTGGATCCAGTATTTTATTTACTTAAATAATGTGATCATTGTTATGCATTTTGAAAAATTTGTAAAGGTACTTACTTAGATGTTGAATTGCTTAGTTAAAATATGTGGTTTTTAAGGCTCTTTGAAAGACACTCCCAACTTGCTCTCCAGGAATATTATTATGCCAGTTTACATTCTCACCAGCAGAGTGTGAAAATACCCATCTCATCACACCCTAATTAGCATGAATATTTTCACTTAAAAAAATCTTTGGCACTTTGATAAGTGACAAAATTACATTTCATTTGTACTTTAATTTTCATTTCTATGATATTAATAAGATGAAACACTTTTGTTAGTCATTTTTATATCTTTTATGAATTGCTGATATCTTTTATTATTTATCTCTTTCTTACTAATTTACACATAGAGACTTTGTTTTCCAGACCCTCTCCACTCTCCCTAAATTGTCATTGGTCTTCCAATTTTGTTTGTAGTAGTATTTGATATTTCCCTTGTATGTAATCAAATAAAGTGGCCCTTTATGTGTTATTTTCAATTCTGATGGCACATACGGAAACATCTTCTTCACTCTTATGTTATGCTAATCTATGTATATTTCTAGTGTTTTTATATTTTCATTTTCTACAATTAAACTTTAATATTCCTCACTTTCTCTTTTACATAAGGTGTGAGGAGGAGCTCACATTTCTTACTAAAGTACTTTTGAAATTACTAATTTATTATGCAATACAAATGTTTTAATATAACTGATTTTTTTTCCCAGTATGGATCTACCTTTGTCTTTTGGTTTTGGTAATCATTTATATTCCTAACCACTATCCCCTCCATCTCCATACTTCCAATACACTATCAAAAATTTCCTGGATATAGGTTTTCCTTTCTACGTGAATTATAGGAACATTTTTCTATTTCCTCAAAATATCACATAGGAATTTCAATTTAAAAATTTGTAAATCCCTTGGTACTTTGGATGAGCTCTATTGATTTTTAATGTTTCTCTTGGAGCTATTATAGGTAGAGTGGTCAGGGAGGTCACTCTTTTATTCTCCCCCTTCCCGTTTCCCCCATTTCTTTTCCCTTGGGAGTGTTGGCCTACTCTGTCAGATGATCCTTATGGGGAAGGCTTAGATGATAGCCCCTGTTAGCCCCAGTGAGCCAGGGAGTGAGGGGGAGTGGGTGAACCATAGGGAGTGGAGTGATGCCCAAACAGTGCAAAATCATAAAAAGTCTATCTTGTGCCACAGAACAAATCCTCAGGTCAAGGCCTCCCTCTTTGACCCTCAGGAGAAGCAGCATTAGGGGAAAACATTGGATCAGGGGGCCCATGAATATATAAAACAAAATCACATTTTTATTTAAGGCTCTTTGAAAGACAGTTACTATTATCTAACTGAATTTTAGCATTTTCCTTTTTTTGGTTAGTATGATAACTTTTTATTTGACACCTACAAGATTGTGGTATATTGAAGCTTTTGACCAGGTTTATACAATCTTAGTTTTTCAATAGTGCAACCTGTGCAAGCAAAAAAAAAGGAATGAAAAAAAAAAGAAGCAAAAAGACCAATTGCCCCATCACTTGTTTTTATAAACATCTATTATAGGTGAAACAAAACTTACCCATATTATAGATGTGTCTATTTACATTTGTACATTACCATTTTTAACAGCTTGAGATAAACTCTACAATGTCTTACAACACATTAAACAATATTCAAGTTACTGGGTAACAACAATAACAACAAGAAATAAACATACAGCAGTGTAGACGTTATCACAGTACATATCACAGATGTTTTCATGCCCCTTATAGTTAGAGATATATCAAGTATTATTTCTGCTTATTATTATTTTGAAATTACAATAAGAACTAGTCTTGTAGCTATCATAGTTAATGCTTTATTTTTTAAGAAAAAGCGCACACAGTGCTATGTCATAAATTTAAAAAAATATTTTGATGGTTGAATTTTAATTTCTTTGTAATGCTGTATTTATGGATATTTTGAGATGAAGTTTATAGGTTTCAACAGACTGTCAAAGGGGCTCATGGCACACAAAAGCTAAGAACCTTAGACTGTAATTATATGTCCAGGGATTTGGAGCAAAAGTTGTGGAGAAAAGACTTCCTAAGGCTCTTAGGACTCCTATTTTTTATCCCTCCACATACCCGTGGCTCTGTACCACACTGATGTACTTCTTAGATACTGAAGAAGAGCTCTGAGTCACTGCAGCTCTTAGAACAGGCATTATTTGGCTCAAGGCAATGGCAGGAAGGAAGCAAGAGTATAATGCTAGTTGTTCTTTACTATTTTATCCTCCCACACTCGTGGATGGCTGTCTCCTGCTCAAGATGCATACCTGAGCAAAACAGTCCTCTTCAGTTTTGGAGTTTCTGTTTTCTCAGTTTCTTTTCACACAATCAACTTTTGCCTGATTTATTCTAACTAATCTGTATATTTCATTAATTTTTGTTCAAATAGAATTTCCTTTTAATGATTTCAAATTAAAAAAAAATTTCTAATGTCTTAAGTTAGACTTCTACCTTGTTCTTTTTTAATCTTTCTTCTTTTCCAATATATGCCTTTAAGATTATGAATATTCCTCTAAGTACTGCTGTAGGTGTATCCCAGAAAACATGTAGTGTTCTTATTACCATTTCAGATCTATATATATACTAACTACTTTTGTGGTATCTTCTTTGACCCATGAATTATTTAAAAGTATATTTATAAAGTTTCAAACCATGATATGGAGGGGTTAAATATTTGTTATTTTGTTGCAATGTGGTTTGTATATCATTCCTTTGGTCTTTGTTAAGCTTTTTTGTGTGATCAGTATTTGTAGATCTTCTATGTGCGTTTGAAATAATGTTAATTCACTAATTGTTCTCGCTAGAGTCTTGTACTTGTCCATTAGATATCATTATTTGTCTTTTCCAAATCCTCTGTATCCTAGCTTTTTTGTTTGCTTTGTCTGTCAGATATTAAGAAATGTAGGTTAAAACTGCCAAATTAAATGTTTGTTTTTGTTCATTTCTTCTTGTAATTCACTCAGTGGTTTTCCTGGGAAGATATAGGAGAAATATTATTATGTCTTCCTAGTGAACTGTTCTTTTTTTATCACTGTGTAATTAATTACTCATTTTACCTCTAATATTTCTTTTTGTCACAAAATGTATTTTCTCTGAAATCAATACAATTACACCAGTTTTCCTTTCTATTTGCTTAATTTCTTCTTTTTCATTACTTTTATACTTTCTCTGTTATGTTTTAGTTATTTTTGTAAACAGTATACACTGTCATTTTTAATGCATTCTAAGAGTTTCCGTTTCATCTAAACTTATGAGTTTATTTAATTATATTCATTGCGGATACTGATCCATTTTAATTTCTTCTTTTTTATCTTATATGTTTCATAATTACTAATTTTTGTTTTATTTTTTTTGTCGGGAGGTATTTTGCTTTTTCATTCTTTTTTCCTGCCTTATGTTTGTTGACATTTTTTGTTCTATTTTGTATGTTTTATATTCTATTTTTCAGTATTATACTTAAATCAAAAAAAAAAGACTTTTCGTGCCAAAACAGTGCCTAACATTAAACAATACCTGTACCTTCCTTTCTAACAATATAAAATCTTAGAATACTATATACCTTTAATCACTACTACCTCATCATTTTGTGTATTGTTTTACCTTTTTTTGGATTTCAACTTCTTTTGATGCATGTGTACTTCTTATGAGTCAATACAGCAATATGTAAATGCAGAAAGGATCGAAAGTTATAAATGGTAGCATTTTGTTACCTTAGGATTTCCTGTAGATTTGGATGTTTTCTAGCGAAGGTTAAAATTGGTGTGCGTATATGTGGTTCATAGTTCTATTAAAATTATAAATATATTAGAATATAGTAATGAATTAGTCATAATTACATAATAAGAAATAAAGTTAGCAAGGGAAGATAGTCTTAAACATATTGGATCAGAATCCATTTCACATACAATACAGTTGGCCCTTCATATCCATGGATTCTGCATTCTTGGATTCAACCAACGTTGGATCAAAAATACATGGAAAAATAATTCCAGAAAGTTCCAAAAAGCAAGACTTACTTGAATTTGCTGTATGCCGGCAACTATTTATATAACATTTTAATTGCATTTACAACTATTTACATAGCATTTGTATTGTATTAGGCATCATAAGTAATCTAGAGATGATTTCAAGTATATCAGAAGACATGTGTGAGTTATGTGCAAATACTATGCCATTTTATATAAGGGATTTGAGCATCCTTGGATTTTGGTATTGGTGGGGGGTAGGAGGGATGGTCCTAGAACAAATTCTTTGTGGATATCAAGGGATGATTGTAATTCACTGAATCAGTGGGCCAATAGAAAGGTAGAATAGGTAGAAGAATATCAAAGGATAAAGGAAACAGTAACCTTTGATTTATTTGCACTGAATTATTAAAGAGCATGATAGGTGAATAAATTGGTTTTAAGGCATTGAGCAACTAGGCAACAAGAATGGCGTCTCTTCGAATTTGTGGTTGGTAGTAAAATGCAGACTTTTTAAAAAAAAATACTTACACCTCTCATTTTTAAAATCCAGAGAGGCAAATAAATTACCTGAGAAGGTGATATCAACTCAAAGTAATAAAATATTCAAACAATGTGAATGTAAACTATAGAGTAATATGCATAATCCATATTTCTCAGGAATTTTTTCAGTCATAGTTCTCTCTGGCACGTACACAGTCTTTTGGTTTACATTATAAAAATAACGTAGTAAAAATACAAATAATAGTCTCCATATCTGGAAATTAAATTTTGCTATTGCAACCCTCTTACCTTGGGCTTAAAATTTGGGACACTGATATTCTAACATGGCGATTATGAGTATCTTCCTAAGAGTCCTGGAAGAAAGAACTTTCTGGATCTTTGAGCCTATCATCCAGCTGCAGGTCATTGTCAGCAGTCCCTGAGACATATTATTATATATATATCAATATTTCTCAAGTAATAAAAAATGAGAACTCCACTTATTGAGTTTATATTATATGCCATACTCTGTACTAAAGTTTTACATATAGTAAATTTCATTTATTCCTCAGTATATGCCTGTGAGGTATTATCAACCTCATTTTACAAATGAAGAAATCGAAGTTCAGCAACATTAAATATCACGCCCCAGGTCACACAGCTGTTAAATCACTTGTCTGAGAATTTAATCCAGGCATGTTTATGAAGTATGAATCACAGTCTCTGCCTTCTGGATATGTGCCATATTTTGCCTGCGTAGTGAAGGAATTCGTTTTTACATGCTCCCTGGTCTAAAGAACATAAAATGGCTTTGTTTCAGCATCTAATAACAGACGTCAATTTGTGTTTATCAGATGAAACTGCTAATAAAAACGGGGATCAGTTATTCAGCAATTTCAGTGTGTACTCTTGTCTGTTGCAAATACATGTGGAGTGGATGATGTACTTGAGTTAATTTGTGTATGTCATAATATTATAATAGCTAACATTTTTAAGTATTTACCTTGTGCTAGGTCAAATTAGAAGTGCTTTGCATGCATAAGCTCTTTGAATGCTTACAACAACTGTACAAAAATGGTACTCTTATTACTCATATTTTACAAATGAGGAAATTGAGGCACAGTGACGTTAATTGTTTCATCCACATCCACTCAAACGGTAAGTAGAAACCTGAAATTAAAACTCAGCCAGTGGAACACAAGAATTTATATACTTGACCACTAGTCTGTAAAGCAAATACTACACGTAGAAAAAGATCTAACACATGCACAGTGAATGATTTATTTGCCATATATATATATATGTAAATAGTATTTCCTTGGGGTTTATACTGTGATTTTTAAACTTTTTTTTAAAAGCTTCTAAGTTGAAAGAAAATTACAAAAAACTTCCATATAGTCACTGCCCCATATTCAACAATTACTGCATTTCACCATATCAGAATGATTGTTCTGTAGTTATTGTGGTATCTTATTGTGTTTTTAATTTGAATTTGTCTCCTGACTGAAGATGTTGAGCAGTTTTTCATGTGCTAATTGGCCATTTGTAAGTCTTCTTTAATGGAGTGTTTCTTTCAGGTATTTTACTCATTTGTTTTATTGGTTGTCTTTTTATTATTGAATTGTTAAGTGTTCTGTAATATATCCTCAATACTAGTCCTATGCCAGATTTATGTTTTACATATATTTTTCTGAGTTTGTTGCTTTCTTATTCATTTTCTTAATGATCTTTTTTCTTTATTGAGTAGAACTTTTTGATTTGATGAAGTCTAATATATATATATATATATATATTTTTTCTTCTTTCTTTCTCTCTCTCTTTTGGTCTGTTTTCTGTGGCCTACCTAAGAAATTTTAACGATCCTCAAATTATGCAGACATTCAATATCTTTCTCCAACAGCTTTTTATTTTGCATTTTATGTTTAAATGTATAAGCTGAATTATTTTTATGTGGTATGAGGTAGGGCTGAGAGTCTTCTTTTTTCCCGCTATGGATATCCAGTTATTCCAGCATCATTTGCTGAAAAGACTTTTCCACTATCATTTAATTGCTTTTACATATTTGTCAAATAAGTGGGAATTTGTTTCTGAGCTCATTATTCTGTTTCATTGATCTATTAGGTTTTATGCCAGTATTATTTAGCCTTGATTACGGTAGACTTATACAAACTCTTGAAGTCAGATAGTATGAATCCTCTAATGTTGCTGTTCCTTAATAAATTGCTTTGAATGTTCTAGACATTTCCACGTAAGTTTTATAAGCAGCTTGACAATTGTTTTGGCTGTGCAAATTCCTTTGTATATACATATAAATTTTATAATCTGCTTGTCAATTTCTATAAAAAAGCTGTAGGGATTTTATTAATGATAGTGTTGAATCTATGGATTAATTTGGGAGAATAGATATCTTTCAATTCATGAACATGAAATATTGCTCCATTTATTTACAACTTCTTTAATTTATGTGAGCAATGTTTTGTGGTTTTAGCTGTCTTGCATAGATCTTTCACATCTTTTGTTAAATTTACCTCTTAGTATTTTGTATAGTGATGCTGTCATAAATGGAATTGCTTTTAATTTTAATATTCAGTTAGGTATTGGTCTATATAAATGTAATTTTTAATATTGACCACATATCCTGCTAGTGTTAAAAAATCACTTTCTAGTCTAGCAGCTTTTTGATAGATTCTTTATGGGTTTCTATATGTATGATCATGTTGTTCACAATAATGTTTTTACTTCTTCCCTTCCCATATGTCTGGTTGTATTATTTTTTCTTGCCTTGATCCACTGACTAAAACTTCCAGCAAAACTTCCAGTCTGCTGAGTGGTAAAAACAGATATTCTTGATTTGTTTCCAATCTTAAGGAAAAGTGTTCAGTCTTTCACAATTAAGTAGGTTATTAGCCACAGTTGTTGGTTTTTTAAAGAGACTTTATCAAATATGAGTTTATTTTTTTTTAACATAAGACTATCTGGAGGTATGCCTCTAATTGCACTTGTTTGGCTAGTTGACTGTGCCAGAGCTATCAGAAATATACATTTATTTTTATACCTATTTCTCAAAAATCTAAGAGATGTCACAAAAGGATATCAGTACCCATTCACTTTTTATCTTGTTTTGAGCTGTAGACTTTAAAAAAAATAGATGCCCTTTATCAGTTTTAGGAAATTCCCTTCTAATCTCCCTTACTAATTTGCTGAGACTTTTTTTTAAACCATAAGGGGTATTGAATTTTCTGAAATTGTTTAAAAAAATCTATTGAAAAAGTCATATTGGCTTCTTTTTTAGTCACAATAGTTAGTATGACTGGTTACACACTGAATTTCAATCATTAAACCAACCTTGCATTCCCCAGAAAAGCCCCACTTAGCCAAGATGTATCATTATTTTTGTATATTGCTGATTTCAATTAGCTAATATTTTGCTCAGGATTTTTTTGCATCCAGGTTTATAAGGGTTACTCGTCTGTAGATTTCATTTCTTAGAATGTCTTTTTTTTTTTTTAATTTTGCTATCCCCTTAAAGTTAGCTTCATAAGTTGTAAAGTTTTTCCTTCTGTCTTTTGAAAGTGCTTTCGTGGGATAGGTGTTATTTCTTCTGTAATTGTTTAGAAGAATTCATAAGTGACAGCCATCTGGGACTGGACTTTTATTTATTGGAATATTTCTCAATTTATTCAATTTCAGTTTAACTGTTGTTGCGTGGCCTTTATAGATTGTGTCTTTCAAGGAGTCTGTCTGTTTTATCTAAGCTGTCAACTGTATTAGCATAAAGCTGTTCATATTATTCCCTTATTACCCTAATGTCTGTGACAACTGAGTGGTATTTCTTCTGGCGTTTCTTGTTATTGTTAATTTGTGTTTCCTTTCCATATCTCCTGATCATACTGATTATGTGTTTACTGATTGTTTTGAACTTTTCAAAGAACCAGCTTCTTTTTTTCACTGATTTTCTCTATTGCTTTATCATCTCCTATTTCACAGATTTCTGCTAACTTTATGATTTTATTTCTTTCTACTTACTTTCAGTTCAATTTGTTCTTTTTATTTTTTCTATTTTTCTTAAGATGGATGTTTAGATACTTGGTTATGAATCTTTATTTTTTTCTAATAAAGACATTTGAAACTATAGATTTCCTTAAAGCACTGCTTTATGGTTTTTTTCCTGTACATTTTGTATGTTGTAACTTTCTTATCATTTAGTTAATTTTCTACTATCCCATGTGATTTTGTCTTTGACCTGTAGATTATCTCTATGATTTCAATACTTTCTTAAATTATTGAGGTTTTGTTTTTAATGGCCAGTCACATTGTCTACCTTGGTGAATGTACCATGTTCTTGGTGAATGTACCAAAAGTGTGCTTTCTGCAATTGTTGTGTGCTCTATTCTATAAATATCAAATCTAGAGGATTAAAGTCTTGTTCAGATCATCTATGAGCCTACTTAATTTTGGTCTAGTTTTTAAAGAATATACCTACATATTCTTAAAAATGGGTATCAAAATCTTCAATTGTTATTATGTAAATATCTTTGTTCTCCTCTAATTCTTTTCATTTTTGTTTCATGTATTTTGAAGATTTCTTATTAGGCCCAAATATCTTTATGAATGTTTTGTATTCCTGATGAATTAATTCATTTATCATCAGTAAGTGCATCCATGGCAATATTCTTGATCTGATATTAATATAGATAATCCCCATTATGCTTATTCTTTTGCATGATATATCTTTTTATATCTTTTTACTTTGAAGTATATCTTTATATTTAAAGTGTATCTTTTGTGGCTACCATAAGTTTAAGTCTCTTTTTTAATGCATTTTGAGAAAGTCTGCCTTTTAATTAGAGTGTATATTAGTCCCTTATCATTTTATGTAATTATTATTAATGCTTGAATCTGTGCATACTATTTTTATTATTTTTCTGTTTGTCTCTTCTCTTTATTTGATCCTCTTTTCCCTTTTTCTGGTCTTCTAGATTATTTAAAATAGTTTTAGAATTTTAACTTAATTTCCTTATTAATTTTTTACTATACCTCTTTGCTTTTATTGCAGTTGCTGTAGGGATTCCAGTATATACCTCCTTAACATATTGCAGTATGCTTATAGTTAATATTTTATCACTTCACAGAAAAAAATACAGCAATCTTGAATCCATAAAGGTCCATCTACCCTTATCCCCACCATCCTTTATTTATAGTTGTCATATATATTACACCTACATATATTATAAAGCCCACAATATAATAATGTAATTTTTAAATAGTCATATGAATTTTGAAGAGATTATAAGAAAAAAAAGTCTTTTATAGTTACCTAGATACTTTCAGTTCCAATGCTTTCATTCTTCCCTGAAGATCCAAATTTTCTTTTGGAAAAAATTACCCTAACCTAAAGAATTTTATTTAATATTTATTTCACTATAGATTGGCTAACAGTGAATTCTCCTTAATTCATCTTTATCCTTGAAGGATATTTTCAAGTGATATAGAATCCTGGATTGACAGTCCTTTAAAAATAACTTTAAAGATGTTTTCCTGCCTTTATAATTTCTGATGAGAATTCGGTGGTCATTTGAATCATTTTGTCCCGCACATAATATATCCTTTTTCTCTATCTGCTTTCAAGACTTTTTGTTTATCTTTGTAGGTGTCTGTTTATAATTTTATTATTTATGTGCCTAGGTGTACTTTACTTTCTTTCTTTTTTTTTGGATATACCCTATGTGTATTTAGTTTATTAAGCTTCTTGAATAGGTAAATTTATGTCTTTTACCAAATTGTGCAATAGTTAGCCATTAATTCTAGTATAATTTGTGTCCCTTTTTCTTCCTTCTATCCTTCCAAGACTCCTATTGCATGTATATTAGACCTTTAGATATTGTCCCTGAGGTCCTTAAGGCTCTGTTAACTCTTTAAAAATATGTTTTCTCTCTGTTCTTCAGATTGTATAAATTCTATTATTCTATCTTTAAAGTTATCTGTTCTTTTCTCTGTTGTCTCCATTGTGATATACAATAAAGTATTTTATTTCAAATATTTTATTTTCAATTCCATATTTTGTTAGTTATTGTCAATAGTTTCTTTTTCTCTGAGAGTTCTTTAATTTTTATTTGAGGGTATTTTAACTTGTTGTGTACGGTTATAAGGACTTCATTAAATTCTGCTAATTTCAGCCTCAAGATCATCGATCATCTGAGCATTATCCTTCATTATTTTCTTGAGAATAGTTTGTGTTTCTTGGTCTTTCATATGCTGAGCACTTTTGGATTTATCCTGGACATTGTGAATGTTATGTTGTAGAGTCTTTGAGCTTTATTTTCATCCTGTCAAGTGCTATTATTTTTGATTTTATCAACTAACTTGGTTGGATTCAAACTACAAACTGTTTTGGGTGCCAGCTTCAATTTCAGGTTTGTTTTTTTTTTTCTTCTTGGATGTGCTGTTTTTTTGTGTGTGTTATTGGTTTTTGGTTTTTCATGTTATTGATTTTATATGTTAATTCTTTCTTATTTTTAATTCTTTATTTTTAACTCTTTATTTTTTCTGTAATAGTTATTAAATTCTTTTTTTACCCTTTGGAGTTTTGCTGATAAACTATTTTAAACTTTTAGCTTTTGTTGTTTAACATATTTTTTCTTTATGCTTTAATAAATCATATTTATTAAATCAAGCCAATCACCATGGATTTAGCAGTAGACTTCCCTCTCACTCATCAAGGAAGATTGGTATACATTTCTTTTATTTGGCTTTCTGCTTAATAAATGCATACTATGTATACCACCCACACCCTGCCATCCCCAAACAGAGACCCCAAGCCTTCTCCAGTCTTCAGATATGATAATAATAATAATAACAGCAACAACAACAACAGTAAATGTTTAATATGTGACTATTATGTGAATTAAGGGAAGTGACCACTATGGATTTTATTGAAGGTTTTCCTTTTGAAATTGAGTAAACACTATTTTCTCAGGTTACCAGCTGACAACTGAACAAGGAGGAGAATCATTATCTGGATATATTTATCACCAGTGAAATTCAGTTTTAGTTTCTTTTATAGTTATCTAGCCAGAAATGACCAGAGTTAAGTACTGAGACCCTGCCATAGGCTCTACTTTCTTTATATTCTTTATATCTGGTATGTATAGAATCTAAAATTGTACCTTGCTTCTGAGACTGTGCTGATAGATCAGTGTGTTGACAATTGTTTTTATGTCTACCTAGATGTTTTATGTCTATACCATCAGAATATAATTTATATACAAAGGTATTACATGATATTCTGGATAAGCAAAGTTCTATATTGAATCTAATTTCACTCTATTATTGTTAGAAAAGCTATCTCTGGCATAAAGCAATAACTGAGATTTTAGTTACTCTTACATACAACTCCTTTTTTTCTGTACTTCGTACAAAAAAACCCAACACATTTTCTTAGTTATGGCGTATATATTTTGCCTGCTATTTAACTTAACTATGTAATTAAGTTTTCCTGGATCCTAAGGTCAAGCTCTTCCTTGTCTCTGGATAGCAATTAACAAATATTTTATCCATTCTTTTTGTACCACCTGTATTATTTATGACAGCTGTACATGTACCCCATCTTCTAAATGTCTTTCCTTGTCACAATTTGGTGTTGGTTCAGCCCTACTTGTTTTTTTCTCTTTCTCTTTTACCCTTTTCTTTTTTCTCTTCATTATATCTCCCCTCCTAATTTCCAATTAATTCAAATAAAGTTTTGTTTCATTACTTATTATCTTTCTGCCATTTTGTTATTTGTCCATATTGCAGATTCTGGCTGCAAAATTAATTACTTCCTTCTCCCTTTCAAAGTTTACAATTCTAGACCCTTTTTTTTTTTTACTAGACAAATCTCTCTATGCTTTTGTTCTCATCTCCCCTCAACTTCCATGGATTTTGTGCTACCAGTTATACTTGGATTTTTATATCTTCATGCCTTTTCTTATGGTTCTTCCTAACAGGATTCTATTTCCTTTTCGTCACCCAACTTTGAGAATAGAGACCATTCTTCATCATTCTGTATTCATCAATCAGTCCTTTACTGAGTGCCTGTGTTGTGTCTGTATTGTTCTGAGAATCTAGGTTGCAAAGATGTAGTTCCTGTCTTTGCTTGGGTAGAATGCGCACTCTTTCATCCCTCATCTTTACCACTCTCATCAGTCCCTAACTTATCACTTTGTAATAAAGAGCATATTACTGAACTGAGTAGCCACCAATTATTTAAATAGTCTATAATTAGATGCACCCTCACTTAAAAATTTTTGTCATATTGCATATTCTTTTAAAAGTTATAGTTAATTTTCACTTATGCAAACTTTGAGCTCTAGACTAAACTTCCAACTTCTATTGAAATTGTAATATTTTATTAAAATTTTTTTCTTATTTAGCCCATAATCGTCACTACTTGCAGTCCATCAATAGTTATCTTAACCTAGTGATTGAGACAGTTGTAAAATATCTTGGTAATTGCTCATCTATAGTGATACTCAGAAAGTTCTTAGAACAGTGTTTCATAAATTTTAATGTAAGTATGAATTATCCAAAGATCCTGTCAAAAGAAGATTCTGGTTCAGAAAGTCTTGGTGGGCCTGGGTTTCTTTATAATGGGCTATTAAGTAATACCTGTACTGCTGGTTCAAGAATCACAATTTGAATAGCAAACTTCTAGAGTATTCTGGGATGTTGGGGACAGGTAAAGGTTAGATCAATAAATATTTTCCTGTCTAATAAAAATAAGAAATGTAGTTTTATGTAAACATACAAAATGCTGAAATTTATATTCATCAAGAGGCAGCATATACCACAGGTGAGCAGGACTAAATTGAAGATATATAAACATGCAGTAAATTTTATTTTTTTTTTAATTTTGCTGAAAATTGGAACCAATTAGGTGATATTAAATAAACAAATACTTTTAACCAAACATGGGAAAATCTGAGATACATTGAAGTCATAAGCAGTGGAGAGACTAGCTATGTAGATTTTTCAATCAGGGGCACATTAATATTTAGCGTTTCTGATGCTATCTCATCACAATTAACAGAGATCCTTTGGTTGTGAGTTTGGAATACGAACATAAATATCGCTGATTGAGGAAAGAAGAAAAGATTTTTCTTGGGGAGAATACATAAAAAAAGATTGATGTAGCTATTAATATTACTCATATGTTTAAACAGAGCACATACTTAGAGTAAGATTTAAAGAAATATGACTTCTTGTTTTAACTAGATGTCTTTTAATCTTTATTAATTACTAAATCACTTCTTAATCCAACTCTGAGATTTTGAAGCCCTGGGGCTTCTGTTACTCTACCAGCAGCTTTTTCCAGCTTTTCTTATTCTGTTTTTTCATCTTTTTTAGTAAAGCGTACCAATTACTTCCAAAATGACAGGATAAGACAGTTATGCAGCGGTGTAAGAGCACTGTTCTCCATGAATCACTGTGAATACATTTTCTCTAGACAAAGAACTTTTGTTTTCTGACTTTGTCATTGTTTCTTTAGAAAGCCTTTTATTCATGTCCTCTCCTAAACTTCTACAGATATCCAGTAAACCAGCAGAATCACCTCACAAGATAATTTAGATACTTCTTTTTATGAAAATCTTGAGATTAAAATTATTCACATATACATATATACCTATTTCATATCATACTTTTTAATGTACAGTTAAGTAAAACAAAACATTCCCACCTGCAGGGTGGTGAATTCCACTTTTCTTAAACCCTATCCCAAAACTGAGCAGGATTATTCCTTTAAATAGCTTCATTTGCACAGAGAGGCCTTCTCTAACTCCCCAGTGTTGGTTTACTCCCCTTGCTACTAGCTCCCATGACATCCTAGGCTTATATTTACCTAATCACAACACTTAGCACACTTAGTAGTATCACTTGACCAATTGTGTGTATTCCTTGTTCTATTGTGAGTTTCATGAAGGTCTGAGTCAGGTTCTTCTTGTTTACCCCAACACCAAACACAAAGCTTGATACATGGTGGACACTAAAGAAAATATCTGCTGCATTTCAGTGGTTATCTAATGACTATGTGTATGTACAAGCTGACATCCTCCAGGTTTATTTAACTCTTGAAATAAGATATTTCAGAGTTGTGAACAGGAAATAAGATGACCTCTGAAGGCCTGGCTCTCAGAAGTCTAGTACTAATTATTTTGTAAGAACCTAGGCAATATTAAAAATAAGCAAAAACAAAACCCAAAATTGGAGAGGACTTTCCCAACATACTTTTCTCACTTAGAAGTTTTCCTTTAGCATACAACAATAATTGTTTACTATGTACCATTTCTGTTACCACTTAATTAATGATTTTCAGTTATAGATTTTGTTCAGTTTTGAGAGACGGGAAAAATGTGAATGGAAGACAATTGTAAATATATTAATTTCTTTTCTGTTTAGTGCATGTAAAAAAATTATCATTAGTGTAAAGAATAGATATAGTTTATAAAATTTTTATCAGAAGAAAGTTGGCTTCTTCCTGGCTCATTAATTAAATGCTGCACAATCACTTAAAGGTTGTTGATTGGAAGTGTTCCAAATGGTTAGCCTACCCAGGACACCCACATGCCTTAGTATAGTCATAGCCCTATAATAATAAGACAGTGTGTTTGAGTACCCACAGTTTGCAAGTCCATGGCTGATCCCAAAATTGTATCCTTTCACTCATTCTTGATTTAATAATACCTGTCATGACCTACACTTTGAAGTTGCTAGACACTTAATGAGTTTATATTTTAACTCATACTGTAATAATTTTTCTACAAAATATTTTTGCAAGTTTAAACATTTCAAGTGGTAAGTAGTTCATTTCGACAACAATCAAACTCTATTATCAAGAATGGATTTCTGTTTTTCAGTGTTCAGAAGTGATTATTAATTTTTTTGGCCATCAACATTAAACTCTAGTTCTTGGCAATTTTCCTGGAGACTTAGGAAGATAGGATCTTATGTGTCAAAATCTCTAAAGTATATAAATAAATCTCCAGGTCTAAAGGGGTAATTTCAATGAAATGTGATACCTTTATTCATGTGTGAACTCTTAGATGACACAAATTAAGTTGATTTGAGGTTTGCGCCATGTCAAGTCATGTATTTAATAAATGCTTCCAGAGAATATGACTACTACTCTGATGTTGCCACAATTCTCAGTTTTTCACAACAGGACTGTATGCTTTTCTAGCTAATGTTTTCTTCCTGTGCCCACATATGTTTCAAGTTCATTTGTGTGTGTGTGTGTGTGTGTGTGTGTGTGTGTTGCTAAATATTTTTTATTCTTCATACTGAAAAATATATGGGGGGTTTGTTTTTTTCTATGACATCAGTCACCTGCAGGAGAGGTATTAATAATTTGGTGCAGAGTATAAATACTAAGTGTAGAACAACTGGGAAAGAGATATAGCAAATGGCACACATCACTGAATTTTAATTGACATCCTCTCCCCTGGCAGTACTTATAAGTTCCTATATGACCTTCACAGAGGGGTTTCATGTTAAAACACTTAGAGGAAGCAGTGATCAGGTTAGCAGCAGAAGCTAAAAATGCACTTCTAAGTCTTGGAGCCTACTTATATTTGAGTTGCTGTTTGTTG
This sequence comes from Monodon monoceros, assembly GCF_005190385.1. Lineage (NCBI taxonomy): Eukaryota > Metazoa > Chordata > Mammalia > Artiodactyla > Monodontidae > Monodon > Monodon monoceros. The sequence continues at coordinate 92,774,941 of NW_021703767.1, read as the reverse complement.
TAGTTTTATAAACTAAAGCTGAATTATATGTGAATTACATTATATTTATAATTATATATAATTTTATAGACCTTTTACAACTTATTGAAGCCTTATTGTGTATGTGTATAGTATCTCCTTTTTTCCACAATAATGTGCAAGAAGATATGGATGTTTGTGTATATACATTATATATATATATATAACATAATTATATGTACATATTATATTTATAAAATTAACCCCATTTACAAATGAGAGAACTGACACTTAAAGACATCAAATGACTAACCTGAAGCCTCATAGCTATTAAGGCCTATACACAACAACTTGGATACTTAAAATCTTGGTTAAAGCCTACTTAAGTAAATATATAAGAATTAAGCAATATGGCAACAAATAGAACAAATCTATTGGCAAGTATTTGCTGAGTGCCTACTGTGTGCAAAGCAGTGTAGGAACCTCACTTTCTCATTGCTTAGTGGCACTTCCTAAACTCCTTGGCTGTTTTATAGTTGCATTTTCCATCATTATAAAGGCATGACCCTCTCCTGGGCTTCAAGCCAAATACTGAACAGCATGAGATAATGTGCAAAAACTTATTCTTGTCATCTGATAATTTATAAAAGCAAAATTGTCCATGAGAAAGATCTCTATAAATATGCTTTATATAAAATCATGTGTAAGATTTTACTTTTTGAGTTAAACCACTTGTTTTCACTTATATTTTAAGATTGTTGATCAATGTGGCCTACTTAGTCGTTACAGAAGCAGACATTTCTAGTGCCTGCTGTTCTCCCTGGGAAGGCTTGTCACTTTGCAGGAACCATATTATCTTTTTGAGGCCACCTGGGGATAGTTTATTAATTTGTTGGTTTACCAGTCTCTAATTATCCTGAAATACTTAATGCCATTTCCAAAGGTGCTACAGAGAACAGCACTGTAAGTCTGATACATGGTAATTTTCACTTTGTGATATCTTTCCATGGGAAATTCTAAATGCGTATCTAGAAGGGAGCCATGGCTAGGGTTCTTTCTCCTTCACTTAATATTCTCCACTGAAGACAATTTGTTTCCCTTGCTCAGTGAAGAGAAGAAATAACACACGAGAGTTATTGGCAGCAAAATAGGAAAATAGCAACATCAGAAATGTGACAATTAAGAGGCCTGTAATGGTGCATATGTGTCGTAAACTGCCAATTAACCTTGATTATAAGAAATGTAGTCAACTTCAGTTACGAATATTCCTCTTCCAGAAGATCTTGACAACCGTCAATGGTCAGTGCAGTGTCTAACTTGGCTTTTGTTTCATTGGACCACTGTGGGCAAACCTTTTTGCTTCACTTCAGAATTCTCATCTGGAGGTTACAGGGAATGTTGTTTCTAGTTATTGAGTATAATCCATGTATCTGCTTACATAATACAGAACACATGTATAAAGCAATTGGTGAATTCATGAAGAAACATATGGAATATATTCCAAGACTTTTAACCTGATGGTTCATAAGTGTGTTTCAGCATTTCCAGAAATAGTCAATGTTTTGATTTCCTTTACATCAAATTTATTTCAAGCTTATTTTTTCCATCAGCTTCAATAACTCAAAATTTAGCCTAAAAAGAGAAAAAATATAGTTTGCAAAATGCATATCTTGTGGTTCAAATGTTCTGATAGTATGAGGACCCTTGAAATCTCTTGACCTCACATTTATTTTCCACACTAGTCTGCTACCATTCACAGCCCAAGGTTAAAAAAAGAACTGTTTACATCCAAGTTTCCATGTCCTCTTTTCTCATTCACTCTTCAGACCACTCCAGTCTGGCTATACATCAACTCTGAACCAAAATAGATTTGATCAAATAACATCTTTTGGTCCTCTTTATTGTTGATCTCTCAGCAGCATTTGACCTCATTGGCTACTTTCTCTTTTCCTTATCTTTTCTTCTTATCTATCTCATTTCTTCTTTCAGAATTCCCTGAAGGCTTGTATTCTTAAATATGACTGTTAAATGTCAGTTTCTCAAGACCAATAACTCCTGGATGTAAACGGGCGAGGCCCCGATTCTAAGTAGCAGGCTCAGAGATTCAAGAGCCTGCTTGATATCTCCAGTTGGGTATCTCATAGATGTCTCAAGTTTAACACATCTATAACTAAATAAACTATAATAAATAAAGTATACCTTTCTTTTCCCCTCACACACACCACACACACACATCTCACACATCACACACACACCACACCCCACAAACACACAACCACACACCACACACTCCTTCATAGCCAGCCTTCCTCTTGTGTTCTGTGTCTCAGTAAATGGTATCCCCCTTCAACCACTGTGTCAGAAAACAGGAAATTATGCTGGGCATCTATCTCTTTTTCATATTCTTTATCTAGTTATAAATTTAAATTTCCAAATCCTCCTTGATTTTGCCTATTTCCAGTTCCCACTGTCATAACCCAAGTTCAGGTTACTTTCTTCTCTTGCCTGGGTTAGGATCTGCAATGGCCGATCCTCACTGAACTCCCTGCATTAATCTAGCCACTGCATTGCAGCCAAAGTGAACTTTTGAAAACATAGATCTATCATGTCCCTGCCTTACTTAAAACTCTGTGTTGTTTTAATGTAACACAATTTAATTATATACTATAATTATTAGGATAATGATCAAGTGTTTAATACATCCCAAGATGCCCTACAGAATATAATCCCTGCTACCTCTTCAGCTTTATTCTGTGCCATTCTTCTCCTACGTGCCTTTCAGGGTACCAGGTTCCTTTCTCTCTCAGGACTTTGGCATAGTCCATTCCCTCCATTTTGAAAGCTTTCTGCACCCATTGAACCCTATCTCATCTCCCTTCACCCAGTAAATAACTACATATTCTTTAAAGCTCAGTGAAAATGTTGGTTCCTCAGAAGCCTTCCTGACCATTCAGAATCCTCTTGTTATAAAGTCTCCTTGGCTGTCCTTTTCTGTTGTTGAATCTAACAAAAATATTAAATAATGGCTTAGTTAACTACTTGTTTGAAGTTTTTCTCACCTGCTGTAATATATGCTCCATGGGATCAAGAACTGTATTTATATTGCTTGTTGCTGCACAACGCCCAAATAGTACCTTGCCATGAAAGCAGTTTCATTTATGTGTATTTAATGAATGATCAAACGAACAAGTAACAATTTAAATGATAACTGATATTAGGAATTTCTAAAACACTGGCACATAGTAGGCACTTAATAAGTGTTTATAAATCAATCAATGAATGTTTAAAAGATGCCATTTTTTGCTTAAATAAAGAATGCTCCTGGTAAATATTGAAACCTGGCCAGATTATTAACTATACCTTTTATTATCAAAATGATGTTTGTTATTTTTTGCTTTGGCAGAGGGAGTTTTCTATTCTCTTAAAAGCATACAATTCAGAGAAGAGAACGTGGAATGCTTGAATGCCATCATACTAAAGCTGATAATTACCATGTTATATATAGGAAGTTTTTTCCTGTCAGAGTCTAAGTATTTCAGATTTTTAAAAAATGGGGTGGAATAAAATTTTCTGCAACTCTTAGGTTTAACTGATTTTGTCATTATATTATTCCAGATGTTTTAAACTCACAAGACTTTACTGACAAACTCAGTAACTTCTACTGAATTGTAGTATTTTCTTTAATTATGAATTTAGGCAACACACACACTAGTACTAGCTCTAATTGTGACTCCATTACCTGTAGAAATTAAAAGATTTTCATATATTAGAGTTGCTGCAGACATCTCAAATATCATTTTAAGTAATCTCTACTTTGAAATTATGGGTAGTTACATTTTGTTACTTAATGTTCTAATAGAGACATAAAATGCTATATTACGAACTTAATCATTTAAAATATTGATGACTGTATATTGGTTCCTTTGAAATTCTATGTGTTTTTAAAATGAATTTTAAAACGTTACTCTGGAACGAGGACTTTAGGTTTTACCAGATTGCCAAGGATTCCATATCATGAAATGTAAAGAACTCCTGCGTTATACTATTTTTTTAGTTGTGTCATTCATTGTGTTTAGTGTTCATTCAGAAAACAATTCTTTAGCGGGGAGACTCCAGTCTTCAAAAGAAGGGTCAAAATGAAAAAGAATGCCACAGGTCCTACATTCAAATTCAGTTGTTAAAATCTTGGTTTTTCAAACTGTTTTGTAAATTTCTTGCTTTAACATGTAGTATGTTCTTTTCCATCCCTATCCTGTTTGAACCCAAATTCTACTCATTTCAGGCTGAAACTGAGGTTTTGAAGTAGAGCTGGGTCCCTAAACACTTGCCACTTCACACCTCTCTGCATGCAAGTAATTCTTTGGGACTAAATTTTTCTCTTTCCCTGTAGGGAATAAATACATGTTTGCTGACGATGAGAAAGAATTAACCTCAGGCTTACTCTATTCTGGGCCGCATAAGCCTATGGTTCCGAATGGAAGGAGGTTGCAAGAAGCATTCTTATTATTTTGTCACACTGAGGGTGGAGGAGTTGGTCAGTGATTGCTAATGAAAATATAGTCTAACTCAGTATTTCCACCATGCTGTAATGGCTTTAAACAAACTAGCAATGAACTGTCTGTTTTAGTGAACTTTCTAGGTAATTGTTGAATTGTTTTTGTAAATGTAGAAACTTTGATCCATATTATTTTATTGATCAGATTATTTATAAATGCATTACATATCTTCTTGCTTTCCTAAAGTGTGTTTGTGGATGTATATACACATATATACACATCCACACACACATATTTCTTGCCTGCATTCTAAAAATGATTTAATTGTGACCAGAGTATTGCATTCTGTTAATTATGGTTCACTTTTCCTGACATTTTCAGATTACCTATAATGAGAGCAAATGTTGGTATCCCGAAGGACATTGGCTTTGAAGCAAGACATCTGGGCTTGATTTCTGGCTCTTCTGTTCAACAAGCAGTTCTGTGACCATGGGCAATTTATTTAGCCATAGCTCAGCTTACTCAACTGTAAAAAGAGGGTGTTAATACTGCCTCATTAATTGAATGAAATAGTAGATGTACATTGAGAGGTACATATCTGGTACCTAATAAATGGTAGTGACAGAATTAGTGTGTTGTAAAATTCTATCTTCAGGACAACTGAATACTTTGTGCTTTTTTCCTGTATGAAAGATCTGTTCTAGGGTTCTTTTGTCTACTTTTAGTGGCTAGCATATCACTGCTGAAAGAGTAATTGTACTTTCTAGCTCCTTCCTTATTTTTGCCTTGTTTTTTTCTTCCTCTCTTTGTAATTTTGGTTCATAACTTTTAGTGTTATGATTACCAATTCTTGCATTTCATAGGCAGGGTTAGCCATTGCACATGCTTTTTCCATTTGATCAATGAACTAATGAATTATACTTTGAAGCATGCGATAATTTTTTCTCACGCATCCTATTGTCTTTTGGGAAATTTTATGTTGTTCAGAGGCTTTTCTTTTTCTTTTCTGTTTGGTCTCTTTTGAGATTATGGGAACTACCATGAATAAACAAATGTAATCTGAGGCTGCTTTCCTGTGTGATGTCCCCTAGGCTCTGCAAGTCATACATCTGGGGGATGTCACTACTCCTGCTGTCCCTCTGTTCCTGTGTATGCTAGAGATTTGGGACATTTGTCAGTCTCCTGAGTTGTGCAACCTACTGTTCTTTTCCTGCTCATTAAGAGAGAAGCCCACAACTCTTCAGTTTGCTCCCCCAGGAATATAGTTCTCCAATCATATGAAACTGTCCTCTCCAAGGCAGAGAGCAGCCATAGGGTGAGGTTGGAGGCATGTTGGGTCCTGGTGGGGTTGAGTTCAACCTAAACTCTATGCTTGGATTGACTGCACATTCTGACACCCATCTCCATTAGATGTCTCTTACTCATTGTCTCACAATTTTCCTTGAGAGTCTCGCTGTCTTCCTGTCATTCCAAAGTCATAATTCCGTGATCCCAAGTCCATCAGAAAGATGCTACTTCTGGAATAGGTTCAAATGTATTTCCTGCGGGGCCCATATTTAAGAATGTTTTGGGACAGGAAGTTCATCAAACACTCACTAATAGAAGGTTTCCTTCTCTTTCTCCCCTCCATCCCAAACAAACACAAAGTAAAATTCTAATAAAACCTTCACCTCTGGCTGAGTTAAAATATGCTGTTACAAAAGTAATTCTGACAGATCTTGATGTTTTCAACATTTAGATATTTTGAAGAAAGGTTTTAAAACTCATTTTCATCCTGTGTGAAGCTTTCGCCGTACATTTTTCCTATTACCCTGTCTTTATGAATTTACATTTTTAAGTCAACTTTTTTGCCATCAAAAATGTACTTAAATTATAAATAGTATTTCTATATTCATGGATTTTTCTTTTCACTAGCAAGCAAAAAGTCAGGATATCTTAGCTGTGTAATCTAAAAATTTTAGGTAAATTTGTGAACATTAGAAATTGTACTTCACATGAAAATATAAGGTTCATGTGGTACTTTTTTGAATTTAAAAAATATTATGGTATAATTCTTTGAATTCATGAATTGATTGTATTGATGTGTTTTTCATCAACAAGTTAATCTTAGGAGAATGGATTTTCTTTAAAAGGACTGTGGTAAATCTAACTTCAATGTTCAAATGACCCATAATGTGAAGGAGATAAGCACATGGAAGATGCTTCAGTACACAGAACAGAGTTTAGTCATAGGAATAAATTTGATAGGAATCACATTCGGCTGTAACAGGAATTTACATGAGGAGCAATGTAGCGAGGTAAATTCTTCACTTAAGGGATCAAAATGTAAGGCAGACTTACATAGCTTCTAGGTTTGCTGCATTATGATTATGCTGTTGTTTCATCATTCACTCCTAGGGTTTATTTTGTGCCTCAATGTGAAAGGGAGCTTTTGTTTGTTTGCTTTTTGTGGGTTTTTTCACCGTTATTTGTTGTAAGCTGTTTATTTCTTCATTAATGTTTCACAATTTCATTCAACAAACATTTATTCCATTTGGCTTTTTCCACAGCAAAATCTGGAAAAAACTGTGTTAGGTTCTGTGGAGAAACAGAAATGAATAAGGTATGAATTTGCACTATCTTCTAATCTACTAGGGTAAAGAGACATACAGACAACTAATTCACACAGAGTGGAAGGAAATGAGAGCTGTGGCATGTATGCAGAGGGACAGCGTTAAAGTGGATATGGAGAGGAATATGTCTATTTCATGAGTGAATTCTTGAAAAAGAGGTGGGATTTATGGTTGCTGGGCCTAGCATTCAATTAATAGCTTATGAATAATATGGATTGTTATTAGAGATTTATTTATTTTTGTGTTCAAGCATGTTAGGTGAAAAAAGTAATAAAAAATTTTAAAATCTAAAAATTGTGACAAGTGAAAATGCATATAAGCATCCATGTCACATTTCCTTTTCTTTGGGGAGCAATATTAAGTCAAGTCAGAGAACAGGGAAGTGGCTTTATCTGAAGGGTTCTTTTAGGAATCACTAACATTTGAGTTAAAAGTAGATAATTACTTCAAATAAATTAGTTTAAATATAGTTTTCACCCCAATGACTGTGTTTAAATCTTAGGCAATCTAGTCAACAGAAACATGAAGTTTCACATTGCTAGACACAGTTAAGCATTCCACAACTGCCCTTTCTTGCCGCTGTGTTTGCAGTTTTGAACAAAACTGATTAACTAAATCCAAAAGTTTTTTTTGTTTTTTTGTTTTTATTTATTTATTTTGAGAATAAGTCAAATGGATTTTAAATGGCTTAGGAAAAGATACTTATTTATACTAGAGGGCTTACTTTCCTGTAAGAAATTCAGCAAGTTTTATGGCCTTATCAGGGGCATATTTAGAAATCAAACAGAGAAAAGGTTTTAACAAAACCATGTTTCACAGTATTTGTCTAAAACTTCCACATAACCATTAGCTCAGCTACCAAAGCTGGTGCCATTTTGTGATGGTGGAACTTTAATATGTGCCCCTATATCCCTCTTCTAATTGTTAGGCCTGAGAAATGTATTAAATGTCTTCATACTAAAAAAATATGCACAAAATGGTAAATCATGTGGCTAAATCCAGAAAAGAAAGCAACAAAAAATATAACTAGAGCCATTCCTCAACATTCTCTCTTCCTTTCCTCAATACTGCACAGTTTTAGCATATTTATTTCTGTACAAATTTTATAAATCGACATGCTTTTTTAGAGTCAGAGCTGTCTTTGTGTTCCTTGCAACAGGTAGCATGGTCTTTGCCTATAAAAGACACTTGGTAACTATTAGACCGAACCACATAAATTGCTCTTTGTATAGAGTCAGAAATAATCAAACACTAGTGATATCAAATGGTTCAATCTAAATTTGTTGAGTGAATGAGGAAATCAGTGCATGAATTATTCTTCCAACTCATAGTCTATGGATTTTTATCACATGACATAGAGCTTTCACTGGATAATGCACCTTACTGAGCTTTGTCACTCTAGAACATTGCTCTCCAAGCTCCTTTGATGACACACCCTCATTAATAAAACATGTTTGAGATGACACATCCAAACATGTATTCTTATTATAATCTATATACTTACCTTTTATTACAATGCTAAGGTATTCTTGCAATTCTATGCACCATCTATCAGTTCCCTGGTGTATGCATGCCCCATTTTGTAAACACCATTCGTAGTTGAGCTTTCTGGTTCTTGCAGAGAACTACAAGTATGTTATAACTGATCTTCAAAGTTAATAACTTCTGAATAATTTCATCTAAAAATATAACTTCTGTGTAAAAATTTAATGATGGATTCCAATCAAAGTGGGAGAAGGGATATTTCTCATATACAGACACATTAATTAAACAACAAAGGGAGCCCTCATGCGTCCTAGCAGATTCCCCCTTTTAGGATTCTATTTTAATTCAATTAAATATGGCCACTTTTTATTCAAGGTCATGTTGTTTTCAATTTGTATCTATTCAATCTTTCATAAATTACAATGTATTCTACCTAGGAGTTATGATTTATACCATTTATACTGCCTCATAAAATGTCTTTAATACTTTAGCCTACATTTATTTCTCCTTAAAAATTCTGATGGCGTATATTGTCTAATTCAAACAACTGCAGTTATTACCATATGCTGTTTTTGTTGGGAAATCTAAGGAAGGGACAGAGGCTTGAAGTGGATGATCTGCTAAGTTTGGTTCTAAGATTTGGTGCTTCTGAGTTTATGAGAAGGCTTTTAGGACTTGAATGTCACCTTCCTCAATCTATACAAGAAATAACCACATAACCAAAATTATTTTTCTATTTTTTTAAAAAAAGAAAATAAAAAATGGATGCTGGAGGACAGTTAGAGAAACTGAGGCTCTAATTCGTCCTTTAAATGTGGCTCCTTTATTCAGTGTGAGGATCAACATCACTCACCTGTCATTTAATTTGATACTCTACTCTTGGCAAGGGTTATTCTCCATTAGGCTCAGTGGGTGATATTGTCACTGTCCATATAATTAAATGACACTTAGTAATATGGATTTTCCAAGTTGTGTAATATCTTCCTACTATGTCATCACTATCCCCACTTTATAGCCAGAACACAGGCAAATTTGGCTCAACAGTGAAGGGCTCAGATAGATAAATACGAGAAGGGGAGGTTTTAATTTGGCGCTAGCGTTGTTTAGCATTCATAAAAAATTGTTTTACTGCCCAGATGTTGGAAATTTATTAATTATCATATTGGCTCTTGGGCCTAGTTCTTGCAAGAACTATAGTAGGTGCCAGAAGCTAAATAACCTTTTGTCATCTGCTGAATAAAGGATTGTTTGTGCTCTCCAGTTGATGAATTATCTCTGTGCCTTGTCGTTATAAAAAGAAACTCATCTTGTTCACTGGCCTGGCAGGAGATGAGAAGGCCCTAGAGAGAGCACAGAGGATTTTTCCTTTCACAAATCATATGTAGGATGTATGCTGTGAGTCCTGTCTGGAAATGAAAGTGAAAAGAACGCAGGACAAAACACAAAACTTTCATTGTTAGTAATAGTTGATATATGATAGATCATTACAGATTTATAGGATTAAACATTTGCTGTTACCCATACTAAATTATCTCAAACTAGAAATCAGTTGTAGCATAGACAAATGTACTTTTGCGTGTGCTTTGGAAGTCAAGGGAAATTTAAAATTAAAATTTAAAATTCTAATGAAGCTAAGATAATACCAATAATTTTATGTTATTATACTTGTTTATGACAGAGATTTATGGAAACATTTGATTTCAGAGCATATCATTGTGTATTGAAGAGAAAAAGCTAAGTTATTCCTTATAATCATTATGTTTCCACTAAATAGAATGGGTCAAAACCTGCAGCTGAATTAATTGCTTTGCTGTTTTTTCTTTTTTAATTAGTGAATAAACTTTATTTTTTAGAGCAGTTTTAGGTTCACAGTAAAATTGAACACAAAGTGCAGAGTTCTCATGTAACCCCTGTCCCCACATTGATAGTGGGTGATAGATTCACCCACTATCAATATCCCACACCACATGGTACATTTGCTGTTATAGGTGAACCTACACTAATACACCATTATCACTCAAAGTCCATAGTTTACATTAGGGTTCACTCTTGGTGTTGTGCATACTTTGGGTTTCAACAAATGTATAATGAACATGTATCCACTATTATGGTATCATACAGAATAAACTAAGCCCTCTGTGCTCTACCTATTCATCCCTTCATCCCCACCCCCAACCAATGGCAACCATTAATCTTTTTCCTTTCTTCAGAGTTTTGTCTTTTCCATATTATTGAAAACATACAATATGTAGCCTTTTCAGATTGGAATTTTTTCACTTAGTAATATGCACTTAAGTTTCCTATGGAGGACTCTCTTTTTAAGGCTTGATAGCTCATTGCTCCTTGTCTGGGTGTACCACAGTTTATTTTTCTATTCACCTACTGAAGGACATCTTAGTTGCTTCCAAGTTTTGGCAAGTATGAATACAGCTGCTATAAACATCCATATACAGCTTTTTGTGTGGACATAACGTCTTAGTTTTGAGGGGTAAATACCAAGGAGCACAACTGTGGATCACATGGTAAGAGTATGTTTTTTATAAGAAACTGCCAACTGCCTTGCAAAGTGGCTGTACCATGTTGCATTCCTACCAGCAATGAATGAGGGTTCCTGTGGCTCCACATCCCCACCAGCATTTGGTGTTGTTGGTGTTTTCTAGTTAGCCTGTCTAGAAGCTTATCAATTTTTTATCTTTACAAATAATCAGCTTTTGGATTTGTTGATTTTCTCTTTACAATTTCTTTGATTTTGGCTATAATTTTTATTATTTCTTTTCTTCTGCTTACTTGGACTTAATTTGCTCTTTTTTTCTAGGTCTTAGGGGGGGAGCTTAGATTATTGATTTTTAGATCTTTCTTCTTTTTAAATATATGTGTTCAATGCTATAAATTTCCCTTTAAGCACTGCTTTTACTGCATCCCACAAATTCTGAGAAATTGTATTTTCATTTCCATTTAGTTCAAAATATTTTAAGATTTCCTTCTTTGACCCATGTGTTATCTACAAATGTATTGTTTAATCCCCGAGTATTTTGGATTTTTCAGCTATCTTTCTGTTTTTGGTTTCTATTTTATCTTCATTGTGGGCTGAGAGCAGACCTTGTATATCTATTTTTCCAATGTGTGAAGGTGTGTTTATGGCACAGAATGTCATCTGCCTTGGTGATCGTGCCATCTGATCTTGAAAAAAAATGTGTAATCTGCTGTTGCTAGGTGAACTGGTCTATATATGCCAATTTATCTAATGAAGTGATGATACTGTTGAGTATAACTGTATCCTTACTGATTATCTACCTTCTGGATCTGTCCATTTCTAATAGAGGGGTGTTACAGTTTCCAACTATAATAGTGTCTTTATTTCTCCTTGTAGTTCTATCAGTTTTTGCCTCACTAATTTTGATGTTCTGTTGTTAGGCACATACTCATTAAGAATTGTATGTCATTTTGAAGTATTGACACTTTTATCATTTTGCATGACCCCTCTTTATTCCTTATCATTTTTCTTGCTATTCCACTGTGAGCTTGTGGGCTTAAATGAAGTAATGAGGAGGGAATACAGGAGTTAGAACGAGAGCATTATGGAGGTTTTAGTTGGAGGAAGAAGACACAAACTCTTTTCACCAATCTCACTTATTCCTCAACCAAATGCAATTATGAATTCTGCACACATAACTCATTTATGAAATTACTTGTTCCAAGTCCAATTAACTAATATTTAGTCCTTATCTTATTTGTTCCCTCAACTGTATTTGACACACACAGACTACTAGACTACTCTCTTCTTTTGAAATATTCTCTTCCTTTGCTTTCTGTGATACTGCAGTCTCCTTATTCTCTAACTTTTCTTTCTACTCTTCTCTGTTTCAGATATTTCATTCTCTCTTACCCTGCAAACTGTGGTTCACTTTATGACAGTACTTTAAAGCCTCTTCTCCCTTTGAGTACTTTCCTGGAACAGATGTGTCCACTTCTATGGCTTAAGTTTCAACTGTTATAGTTATGACTCCCACGTCTATACATCCAGCTTAGGTCAATCTCCATAAGCTACAGACCAGCATATTCAAGTGCTTACTGGACAACTCCACTGGGAAATCTTTCAGACACGCTGAACTCAATGTATAGAATACTGAATTCAAAAATTTTCTCCATAACTCTAGTCCTTTTTCTGTGTTCCTTAACCTAGTGAATGATATCAGTCCACCATACCATGTTGCTCTAGCAGAGAAATTTGGGATAATTCTTAGCTCCTCTTTCTCATCTCCAATATACAATCAATCATCAAATCTTGTGTATTTGAACTCCATAAAATCTCTTGAATCTATTCAATTTCCCCTATCTTTTTAAATTTGTGTTATTATCATAGTTGAATTGAATTGCCACCATTAGCCCCTAATTGGTCTTCTTCTCTCCAGTCTTTCTACTTATCCATTCTTTATCAAACTCTTTTTTTTTAACATCTTTATTGGAGTATAATTGCTTTACAATGGTGTGTTAGTTTCTGCTTTATAACAAAGTGAATCAGTTATACATATACATATGTTCCCATATCTCTTCCCTCTTGCGTCTCCCTCCCTCCCACCCTCCCTATCCCACCCCTCTAGGTGGTCACAAACCACCAAGCTGATCTCCCTGTGCTATGCGGCTGCTTCCCACTAGCTATGTATTTCACGTTTGGTAGTGTATATATGTCCATGCCACTCTCTCACTTTGTCACAGCTTACCCTTCCCCCTTCCCATATCCTCAAGTCCATTCTCTAGTAGGTCGGTGTCTTTATTCCTGTCTTACCCCTAGGTTCTTCATGACCTTTTTTTTTTTTTCTTAGATTCCATATATATGTTAGCATACAGTATTTGTTTTTCTCTTTCTGATTACTTCACTCTGTATGACAGACTCTAGGTCCATCCACCTCACTACAAATATCTCAATTTCATTTCTTTTTGTGGCTGAGTAATATTCCATTGTATATATGTGCCACATCTTCTTTATCCATTCATCCGATGATGGACACTTAGGTTGCTTCCATGTCCTGGCTATTGTAAATAGAGTTGCAATGAACATTTTGGTACATGACTCTTTTTGAATTATAGTTTTCTCAGGGTATATGCCCAGTAGTGGGATTGCTGGGTCACATGGTAGTCCTATTTTTAGTTTTTTAAGGAACCTCCATACTGTTCTCCATAGTGGCTGTATCAATTTAATTTACATTCCCACCAACAGTGCAAGAGTGTTCCCTTTTCTCCACACCCTCTCCAGAGTTGTTGAAGTTTCAAACACTTGAAACTTCTTTCAGAAAGGGCAATGGGTTTGCTCTCCTGTCTAAATGTGCACTCAGGTTGTTTTCCTTGAATGGAAGTCATTCTCATGACCAATTCCCTTCTACTTATCTTTCTTGTGTAGGTTAAATGTTGCTTTCTCTTGAAATCACTTTACGGACATCCAAAGTGTGTGTCCCATATGGTCTACAAGTTCCCATATGGTCCTGTATACTCTGTAGTGTAAGACTTACTGCACTGTTTCTTTACTGCCTGATTAGTTGTCTCCTCCCTTGGCCTGCAAGCTCCTTGACACTCCTTGGCCTTTTTCACTATTATGCCTCTGGAATCTAACACAGTGTTTGACATGGAATAGGTAGTTAAAATTATTTTCTTAATGGAGGAATAAAAACTAAGGCAGAAGAGAGAAAACAATATAAATAATAGCAGGGATTTTTGTTTGTTTGTTTGCACTTTTGAAGTTCTTACCCATAAAGATTTCTGATATTTACACAGAGAGAAAGGGGAGGCTACATTTGAAAATGCTTGGAAGGAAAGGAAGGAAGGGGAGCAGCTGGAAGATGCTTCTTAGGAAAGAGGTGGGAAAAGTATTGGAGAGAAGGGATATCTCTTACTTTAAATATTTAAAATAGATTTTGTTTATCTCCATGAACTAATTTACACCTGTTTTACAAAATTCAAAAGTACAACGGGGTGTATAGTGAAAAGTTAATTTCCCATGTTTCCTGTCACCCAGCCATCCTTTTACTCACCCTGGGGACAATCACTGTGATTAGTTTTCTTCTTTTCCTTCTATGTACAGTCTATGTATTCCTAAACATCTATATATGTTTATATGTATGTTTTTAAAAATATATTTTATAGAGTCAGCAGCATAATATACACTTTTCTGTGCTTTGTTTCTGCTATTATCTATCATCTATCTGTCTGTCTATCTAAAGTATCTATCTATCTATCTGTTTATTTATCATGTGCTCATCAGCATAACCTTATTCTTTTTAAACTTTCATAGAATTCCATAATATGGATGTGTCATATTTTCTTTAATCTGCTCCACACTATGGACAATTAGACTGTGCTCTGTCTTCTGCAGTGACAAAGAGCATCACAATGTATACCCTATACCAGCATCATTTTGCTTACATGAAATATAAATACTTAACATTAGAAATGTCAGATAAAAAGGTAGAAGTATTTTTAATCTTGAAGGACTTTACTAAGGTGCCTTCATTGGAAGCTGCATTAGTTACACTCCCACCAGCTGCATCTTCAATTGCCTTTACAGGCACTGTCACCAATGCAATATGTTGCCAGGCAAGTTTATTTTTGCCAAACTAATGGGTTAAAATACATCTCATTTTAGTTTTAATTTAAATTTCTGCTAATATAACTGGGAATACAGTGTCCTTTTCTATGTTTAAAAGCTATATGTTGTTGATTTTTTTTCTTTTTGGTAAACAGTCCATATGCTTTGCTCATTATTTTCTTAGTGGGCTATGAGTATTGTGATGATTTATTTCAGAGTTCTATATCATCATAAATATTTGTGTAACCTATAATTATATTTAAATATTTATAATGGTAACTGTAATTATTATATATGTATGCGTATATATATATAGCTATAGTTACATATCACAGAGGTATATGTGTGTGTGTGTGTGCATGAGTATGTGATACGAATAGAAAATATTTCCCCCATTTATCTTTTATCTTCTGACTTTGTTCATGAAGTTGTTACCCCTTTGGAGAATCTTTTAGCACTGCGTAGTCAGACTTATCAGTTTTTCTTTTACTGCTTCTGAGTTTTGTGTAATTTGGGAAGTCATTCCTCATTTTAAATTATGTTTAAAAAATTCTCTGCTGTTTTCTTTGAGTAATTAATTTAATTTTACATCTAAATCTTTAATTCAACAGAATTTTATTTCATTATAAAATATGAGGTCATATCCAACTTTTTTTTTTCAGATAGTTTCCCAGATTGTCACAGTGTTATTCAATGTATGATACATATTTTCTTCACTGCTTGGAAATGTTATTCTTTTTATATATGTCAATGATGATTTGCTCAGTTTTCATATGTGATTTATTTATAGGGTTTTTGTTCGATTCAGTTTGATTCTTCTCTCTTTCTACTTCTCCACCAGATCAATTTTTTAATTATTAAAGCCTTATCTAATATATTTTGATATCTAATAAATAGTCTTTCTCATTAATCTTTATTTTTACTACCTAGCCTTGATTGTTTATTGTTCTATGTGTTCTTTAGACTAGTTTGCCTAGTTTTTACAAAATCTGTTGAATATTATCATTAACGCATATTAAAATAGATTAACTTACAGATACTAACAACTTAATAATAATTTTGTATCTTCTGCAAGAACATGGTTTTTATTTGTTTTAGTCCTTTTATGTTCCTCAGAGGATTAAAAAATTTTTCTTATATAGAATTTGCACATTTCTTATTAATTTATTCCTCGATCTTTGATATTTGATGCTATTTAAATGGAATATTTTCTTTCATTATTCAGCACGATTGGTTTTTGTATGCATGTATGAAAGCTATAGATTTCTGCATATTAATTTTTCACTTACTCATTGATATCTTTGAATTTCCAGATAAAATAATTTAATATAATTAATATATTAATTTAATTAATGTAATATAATTAATTCAATTAATATAATATTAATTGATTAACATAATTAAATCAATTGATATTTGTTTAATATATCAATATCAAATAATATATTTTTCAACTCTCTTCCAATTTGTATTTCTTTTCCCTATCTAAATGTGTTGGATAGTACCTCCTTACTTATGATGAAAAATGTTTGTAAGAGAAA
Source organism: Monodon monoceros (assembly GCF_005190385.1). Taxonomy (NCBI): domain Eukaryota; kingdom Metazoa; phylum Chordata; class Mammalia; order Artiodactyla; family Monodontidae; genus Monodon; species Monodon monoceros. The sequence goes on along the minus strand of NW_021703767.1, from coordinate 92,758,269 downwards.
CCATCTCTATCTTGTTTCTGACATTAATGGGGGTATTTCTATTGTAAACTTATTAAACTCATGTTGTGAGTTTATGATTTCAGGTAAATATATTTATGTTTTATTATATTAGTAAAATAATTCTTTATCCCTCTCTTATTAACAATTGTAATCATTATCAAGAATGGGTTTTGATTTACATAAAATCTAGTATAGTATAAAATGTAATATCTGTACATAATAATAATGGTATGATTTTTTTCACTTTAGATTTGTTATTATGGTGAATTACACTAATGCATTTCTTAATATTTGGTTTCTTCACATTTCTGGGAAAAAATACCTACTTGGTATTTTAATATGCTGCTGAAATCTGTTTGTACTTAGACTAATATGATGGGAATAGATGGAAAATTATGTTGAGATAGGAACGAGCAAATGTATGCGCTATGTGCTTATTATTAATAACCTTGGTCATTTCACTGAAGTAAGAGGAATGATAATCTCTTTAATTACTAAACATTTTAAATGCCTGTCCTAGAAGCTAGGATTGTGCTTAACACTGGGGTTAAAAAGATGAGTAAGACATTATTCGTATCTTCAAAGATCAGTCAGAAAAACATTCAACAAATCATAATGCGCTGTGGTCAGTGCTTTCATGATGATAGCGGCCATGGAAATTCAGAGGCTGGGACAACCTGGATGTATGGTGGTGTTGGGGAGGGCACCACAGGTGGTGACACATCATCTGGTTTGGAAGGGCAAGTTTAGGTTTTGCCCTAAACTTGGGAAGTGGAAAGAAAGAAATGCAGAGGGTGGCAGGTGGGACATCCTCAATTCATGATGATGTGCTGGAGACTGAAGTTTGATTTGAGGTGTACCTGGAGCAGTAACAGGGTGTAATTTGTTAGGAAACAAAGCGGAGATGGTTTCTGGTAGCCTGTACACAGAAGGAAGTGCCAACTTGAATTTAAAACATATGATTTATAGAGCTAATTTACAACTAGAATTATTATATAAAGGCTGAAAAGAAACTTAGGACTTATTTCATTTATATGGCTACCTTGGTTGACAGCACCTTTCTCTAGCCTGAGAGATGGTACTAAAATCACCCAGGTGTAACCAGGTGGTAGAATTCAATGTGTGCAAGAGCCTAGTGAGGTTCTGGGCATAATGAGGATTTCTTCCAAAGAGGGGTAAGAATGATTGCACTATGTAAAGAGAGAGGCATTGAGAATAAACACATTCTGATGGTGTCAAGGAAAGAAATCAGCACCGCTTATTGAAGGGGGCATCTTTTCTCCATTGTATATTCTTGCCTCCTTTGTCTTAGATTAGGTGACCATAGGTTGCGTGGGTTTATCTCTGGGCTTTCTGTTCTGTACCATTGATCTATATTTCTGTTTTTGTGCCAGTACCATACTGTCTTGATTACTGTAGCTTTGTAGTATAGTCTGAAGTCAGGAAACCTGATTCATCCAGCTCTGTTTTTCTTTCTCAAGATTGCTTTGGCTATTCAGGGTCTTTTGTGTTTCCATAAAAATTGTAAAGTGGGGAGGGGGAGGGAGGCCCAGGAGGGAGGGCATATAGATATACATATAGCTGATTCACTTCATTGAACAGCAGAAACTAACACAACATTGTAAAGCAATTATACTCCAATTAAAAAAAGAAAGAAAGAAATCAGATGAGACTGTGTAGCTAATATTTAACAACTTCCAGCTGAATGCATGCCAGACACTGTATATGTAATATCCCCAAACCTCAAAGCAACCCTGAGAGATAGGTATTTCATAAGTGAAGGGTCAGATACACTATGTAGTGTGCTTAAGTCACAAAGCTGGTAAGTGACTGAGTCAGGATTAGAACCCATGTCTGCCTGGTTTTGGAGTATAGTGAGAGACACAACATCACAAACCTGAAGGGATGCCTTGAGAGGTCACACAAGTCCTGTGTATGTTCATGCCAGTGTGCAGCTTATGTGAAGCTAGAGATCAATTATGGAGAATTATGTAAGAGCTCCCTGGGGGACCAGCCTTCTATCTCTACAAACTGCCTACATTAAGATCCCAGTTCTCCTTGTGGCCACTATGTGCCTACAAGTATTGAACACCCAAATGTGGCAGTGACTCTAAAAAAGGGCGGTAAAGCCTAGATTCAACATTGTGCTTATGGTCTGGTCTCTTGTTCTTCACTAATTTTTAAGGTCAAGAATTCTTGACCCCTTTTCTGACCCTCCTAATTGCATCTGCTCTCATAGAAAGTTTGACCTCTATACATTACATACAAAGTCCTATACATTAGGACTTTGTTGTTTCCAGAACCTACCAGCTCACTTATTCTGAGTCTAGTAATAATAATAATAATGATAGTGCTTATATAGCATTTATCATTTGCCTGACACTGTTCTAAGTGCTTTACATATTTTAACTTATTTAGGCCTCCCAGCAATGCTGAGGTAGGAACTGTATCAGCAAGAATTAAGCCACAGAGCTTCTAATGGCAGATGATTTGTGCCCAGACCTTAACAGTGAAACTAATTTATTAAACATTTTCTATGTGCCGAGATGCAGTAGGTGCTTTATTTGCAATGTTAGCTCTAATTCTCACAATAACTCTGTGAGGTGGATATTATTATCCCCATTTGATAAATGAGGAAAGTAAGCATCATAGAGGTTAAACAACTTGCTAGTAGGTGGTGGGTGAATACGGGATAATTGAAACACAGGCCTGTCTGACTCCAAAGCCCAAGCTATCTCAGTCCATCCATGCCTGGAGCCTACCCGTCATTCTGAACTAGCTCTACTCATCCATGTTGTGTCCTAAGAGTGGGGAAGGAATAAAGGACACTGATGGATTCAATGTGCTGTCATACTGGATAATAAAGAGAGATGGTGGGGGGAATGAATGGAACAGAAGCTAAACTCACTTAAGGAAGAAATGTTCTCTTCCGGACAGTAGTAGATATTATCCTCATACACAAAAGATATTTGTGAGGGTAATTTCCAGAAGTGAGCTGAGTTGGATTACTTTCAGATATTTGAATGAAGAATTTCCATCATCTGTACTTAATTTAGCACTTTTGACTGAGAGCTACTGGTGTTGGTCTTTTACCAGCAGAGAAAACATTACTGAGTTAATTGTCACTTAAGGTGTTAAAATGCTGGTTCTTTAATTTCTCATCTTTCTACTCATAAATCTGATTTGATGCTAAGTAAATGCCTGCTCCTTTGCTTTATTTCTGAAGATAGAGTCTAAATAATTACTTCATAGACTATTTCTTTACTACTTCATCACTTTTCTTTTGTCAGTTGCTTAGTGTATAACTGTATTTAAAATATTTGGTTTTAGTCGATGCTCTTTTTTAAAAATTAGGCTTCTTGAAGTATTTTTGATTGTCTTGGGCTTTGCTTTAATTGACATAACCTTCCAGTTCTCCAGCTTTTTTGAAACTTTCCAAATGTTTTTTTTACTTCCCAAATTCCTGCTATTGTTTTGGTATTCTGTGACCTATACAGCTCTTCACTTTTAACATATACTGTTACCCTATTCAAAAAATTATATATTAATCTATTGTGACACTTATTTTTCTTGAAAATAACATATATTCCATAAATTTTGTGTTCAAGCATATAAATCCAGAGAACTTTTGGATTTTGCCTTTATCATTTTTTTATTGCTATTATTTTTCCAAACACCTTGATGTCAGGATATATGTTAGAAAATAGGGGAGAAAATATAGAAGTATAGTGCTTGAAGACCTTGATTTTTCAAGAATTGTGAAACTTGGTATAAACAGAAGAAGAGTATATAGGCAAAATAACATGGCAATAGGTATTGCAAAAACTTTTCTGGAATTTCCTACTATTGCTAATTCTGTAGGACATTTAAAATTACAAGTCTTTATGGTATTCAATTTTGTGAAACAATTCAATTATTGTCTTTAAATTTTTCTTCATTCTTAGGCTATTTCTAGCTTATGTGATAGACTTGATTTTGATTCCTTTTTATTTTTCCTAAAAATTTTATTAATTTTTACCTGTATGGAAAAATACATACATATTTCTATAGAAATCATGTTATTAGACAGTCAGGTTCTTATCTTCTTTATTGCAGCTAAACTTCCAACTACCTATAAATCCCATGCCTCCTTTCATTCAAAGGCAAGGTAACCAATTATTTAAACATGTAATTCTCAATAGATCAAAGATTTTACCTTTGGTTGGCAGACAGTCTAAAGCTCTACCTTACATTTTCCTGTAAGCCTCCAAATAGGATATTTGATCCTTGGTCTAAGTCCTCTGCTATTTTTTGCCGTGATGCCACTCATCTCCTTATAAAATCCTGCATTTCATTATTAGCTTCACGCAGATCTGCAAATGGCTGTTTTCTCTTATTAAGTTTCCTTGGGCTCTTCAGCTAAAATGGGGCTCTATTTTATAGAAATGCATTTCTACTCTTACTATTACTATATCCTTTTAGTCATTATTTCAATTTCCTCCTCACTAGATTTCTTTTGAATTTCCTTTAATTTGGTCCCTTAACTCATGAATTCACCAAAGCTATATTTCCAAATGTCACTAATAATCATTTCTTGTTAAAAACCCAAAGCTTTCTCTCTGCTCTTGCATTTCTTTCACTCTTGATTACTTTAGACCCATTTAAAACTCTCTTTATTGCTTATATTTTTTTCTCAGCTCTAAGACCCTATGAGTTGTAGATGTTTGATGTCATCTCTTTCAGATATGTCTTTCAAACTTTTAAAAGTCATTTATATTATTTGGTCTCTTGAGGACCAACTGTGGACATTTCAAGGTATAACTCTTCTATTTTCAGGAACTGGCAAAGTGAAGGATAATTGGAACTACATTTACATTCCTAATGCTTTTTTTCTTCCGTTTTCACACTGTCCAGAGGACATATCCACTGGAATAACCCATTGCCATCTTAAAGCAAACCAGGATTTACCAACTCTTTCTATTTCTAAGCCATTTGTCTTACTGTGTACATGTATATGTGTTTCTTGAAGGAATCTCAGTGATTAATTAGATACTATATTATTGTCTGTGTCATCATAATAAGCAAAATCTGCTCTAATACAGTAGTTGCTAGCCATGTTTGGGTGTTGAGCACTTGAAATGTGGCTAGTGATTAACTTCACTTGTTTCTTTTTTATTTTTAAACGCAAATGATATATTTTCTATCTATAGGGATAAATATTAGTAAAAGTTTCACCTGTTTCTTTTTGCATTTTTAAATGTGGCTACTAGAAAACTTAAAATTACATATGTGGCTTATATTTTATTTTATTGGGCAGTTCTGGGATAGGTTATGCTACAGTTACAACTCCCAAATCTTAGTGACTCACAACTACAAAAGTTTAATTCTCACTCATGCTCCATGTCTGTTGCAGCTTGACTGCAACTTACGCTCTAAATCCCCTCACTTTAGAATCCAAGTTGATGGAACAGCCACTATCTCAAAAGTCTGTCAGTCAGTGGGATAGAAGGAGAGGGAGCTCCAGGGGTCTTGAACAAATAATGAAATGCTTTAGCCTGGAAGTGACTCACTTTACACCTCTAGTTTTGATTCATTTATCAGCAAAGGTTGCATGGTCCAGCACAGCTGTAAGATCAGGAAGTACAGCACTGCTATGTCCAGAAGGTAGAAAGCCAAAACCATATAACAAATAGCATTAATCTACTATACAGTCTTTTGGAAAGTTCTTTCTGATTGTTTTTCTCCATTGATTTTAGTGTCTTTAATGCAAAATGGCCTCAGTTGTCTGTTTTCCTTTAGTTGCCTATTTGGAAATGCTATTTTGGCAATCATACCATTACATTTTTTATAGAATAATGGAAGTAGTTATTTAATCTTCAGAGGTATCTTGAATTATTTTCAGTTACTGATTAGAACTTAGTCATTATTGGATGTCTCATACAATTGTTATAGTTCAAATTAAATATGTATTAGAAAATTTAGAAAAGTAAATATTGGCAGTTTTCACTTATCCTCTTTGTTTATAGATTATTTCCTCATGATTTTTTCCCAAATTAAAGGACTTTTATATTTTTCATAATGCTACAGAGATGTGTTTCCAGTTTAGCAGAGACTTCATAGCAATTAACACACTGTCACGAGCTGTAATCACTAGAAGAACAGAAAATATTGAGTTATTTGTTACCCCACGATAATGGGGGCAACCATTCTTTCTATGAGACACTGCTGGAGTTGGTGTCACCTGGTTCTTCTGGAAAATAAAGCCTGTAATTTTATTTATTCAAATTCACCTTATGCTTTTTTCAGAGAGTTGATGTAAAATCCTATATGAGATGCTCACTCTCCATGAAAACGACCAAACTACATTTTTGACACAATCACCACCAAAGATCCCATAAGATGCAGTTATGCAGAGAGGTGAAGGATGATAATGAAAATATCAGAGGCTTTGGAACACAGACTTTTTAGCCAGGAAGCATCTCCATGTTACCATTTGCTAACTGACCTTAATTAAAGTATTTAAGCTTATTCAGCCTCATCTGCTCTGGAAAATGGGGGTAGTTCTTACTGTGTAGGACTGATATGTGTCTAACTGACTTCTGGCATGTATTAATTTCCCAGTAAATGCTAGTTGTTATGAGAAGAGCTATAATGTAGCCTCGTATCCTAATTGGTGGCAACAAAGAGCATATTACTTTTCACAGATGGATTCCTTTTGCAGAAGAAGTGTTCTCATTATTAGTTTCTTCTCGATAGCTTTTTCATTTTATTTTGAAATTATACAGTCTGTTTCAATTTGTCCTTCAACCCTGAGTCGACTTGTACCTTTACTATGTGTTCTCAAACACCTTAGGTAGCCCTTCATTTAAATCACTAGAGGCTTTCCTTCAAGTTGGCCCCACAGCTGGGTCTCTGACTTTGATCCTTTCTTTCTGCACCTTTCCCCACTATGCTTATGCCACTTTCATAGCATTTATTACATATGCCCTTCTACTATAGCCTTGTGTATAAGAGTTATTGCTCTATAAATCTTAGGCTTTTAAGGGAGGGAACTTTCACAGTAAGAATCAATTAAAAGTAAATGGAAAACACATTCTGTACTAAGCTTTCCAATGCCTTTATCTCAATTTAAAGCTCTAAAGGACACAAAAAGGCAGATGCTGTGTTATTCCTGTTTTATAGACAAGGGAAACTGAGGCTAAGACAGTAAGTACCCAAAGTAATACTGATAGGGAGGATTCAAAGCCAAGCTGGCCTCTATTTAAAACTCAGGTTCTAAACCACTGCGCACATTTCCTGCCCCACCTCTGCTCGACTCCTGTGGACCTCTCCACTCCCTGTAACACTCAACATACTGTCTTGATTCATGCTTTCACTTGATTAATAAATAAATTTAACTTTTCTTAAACATCATTACTTTTATTAGTAGTCAACTCATGTTATTCATGAAAACCGAAGGGATCAAAAGCATCAATAACTTAAGAACTACAGAAAGTAATACCTCTCTCTTCCATTATTTTAGATAAAGAAGACCAGTCACAGAACATGCTGAGAGGTCCTGTTTCAACTGGGCAGGAGCTAACTTCTAAGCTTAGGGCCACAGTTTTGAGCTTCCTTCATGGTGCATGGTTCCTGTACACTCTTGATAACATTTCCTCTCCTATCTCTATTTATTACCTACTTATTCTACTTTTTTAGCCTGTTTTGAGATAGTTCATAAAGATACAATTTAATAGAATTACAATGAAAAGATGGAAAAAATAAAACATGGAATAAAGGAAAATAAGAATAGAAAAGCTAGATGCCAGGAGTATGGTTTGTTCACAAGGATATATCATAAGACCCTAGACAGCTAGGGGGAAAAGACTGGAAATTTGTTGCTGGTCTTCTTTACACCTAAGTAAAGTAGAAATGTAATCAGATGTGAGGTTTAGTGTTCCTAATATGGAAAGGACTGCTTGCTCAAGGGAAATTTAACATATGCAGGCATGTTTTGGTGTAGTGAAAAATATCCTTTATTAAATACATTACATTTTCCATGGCTACTTGATAAGTTTTGCTTTGTGTCACAGCAGTGCAACAGAACTCGCTTATTAAATGGTGTGTATTCTGTCTTTCCACCAAATGCCCATCTTATTCCCTACTACATTTAGATATCAGGCTGCAGGTGGCAGTGGCAGGACTGAGGAGGGAACTATGAGTCTTAAAATATACATATAAAATGAAGGGGAAAATGTAGGTAGGATTGTATTTAGGCTACCAAAAAAAATGTAAGTAGGATTGTGTTTAGGCTACCAAAATGAACAGACTCCAAAACTGGAGTGAGACCAGACTAAACAATGACCACAGATGTTGACTCACTTACTTTTGATGATGATGAACAAGACCTATTTTCGGTAATGATTTCACATATATTTAATACTTGCTCACATTTCACTGTTGTTTCTTTAGCACCCATTGCTAGCTTTTGGTTTTCTGCTGTCAAAATAAGTGGGAAAAAGAGAAGGTCAGGACTTCCCTGGTGGCGCAGTGGTTGAGAGTCCGCCTGCCGATGCAGGGGACATGGGTTCGTGCCCTGGTCCGGGAAGATCCCACATGACACAGAGCGGCTGGGCCCGTGAGCCATGGCCGCTGAGCCTGCGCGTCTGGAGCCTGTGCTCCGCAATGGGAGAGGCCACAGCAGTGAGAGGCCCGCGTACCGCAAAAAAAAAAAAAAAAAAGAGAAGGTCAAATGGATATGGCATTTTTTATTCCAAAATAGGGCATAAGATTTGAGTATAGCCAAGGACATGCACAGATGAGTTTTGACAAAACTAAGAATACTTTCACAGTCATCAGGTCAGCTGTCATGATCTGAAACTGATTAACTGATTTACAGAGTCATGTGGCAAAAATGAAGCACTGTGACTAGGCAGCAGAAGTGAGTTGGAAAATATAAACCAAGTTGCCTCTTGGAGTGATCTTTTTGAGTGGCGTTGGCGTCTCCAGGAATTTGACTGGCTTGGTGAATCCCTTTCTCTTTGACCCTCCTCTGCCTCTCCTGGATGTGTCTGTAGAGATGGGAAGATGGCCATTGATCCAGTTGATATCTTACCAATCACTGAGCTCTTCTGAGAGGTGACCAAGCATGACTCTCTGGTTTCCACTCTGTCTTAATCACAGCCAGTTCTTGAGATGGTTAATCTTCCCTGATAATGAGGATTTAATAATGTTTTAATTGTGATTTTTACTTCCTCCCAGTTTCCATTTCCATTACTTTTTTCACTGAGAGTTAATCATTCATCAACATTTGAAGCAGAAAGTAAACAATCTTTTGAACTTTAATGTGTAAATAGTAAAACATTAAGGCAGTATTCTCAAACCGTGTCTAAGGGCTACCCATATCAGAATCTCTTCATGTGGGGACTTCCCTGGTGGTCCAGTGGTAAAGAATCCACTTTCCAATGCAGGGAATGCAGGTTCGATCCTTGGTCGGGGAACTAAGATCCCACATGCTGTGGGGCAGCTAAGCCCACGTGCCTCAACTAGAGAGCCCGCGTGTCATAAGCTACAGAGCCCACTTGTTGTAAGCTGCAGAGCCCACGCACCGTGGAGCCTGCATGCCACAATGAGAGAGAGAAAACCTGCATGCCAAAACTAGAGAGGAGCCCCAGTACCAAGGTCCCACGTGCTGCAACTAAGACCCGTTGCAGCCAAAAAAAAAAAAAAAAAAATCCCCACTCCAGACTCACTGAAGTTTGAAAAACTACCTTATGTAAACTAGCATAGCAAAAAAGTAATTTTTACTTACTCTTCATTGTTTTAATTATTTAAACGTATAATAATGCTAGCTATCTTTCCATGAGTTACCATACTAACTCCTGTGGGGACTATGGTTCTCAACTGGTGTCCCACAAGGAATTAAACCCTAATGACTTAAGGCATCTGTTATATGTAATGAGCTTTTCTATTATGCCTCTAGAATGATACTAGTTATGTAGCAACTACCAGAGAGTGGAAAAAAATAATCATTCAATTTTCCATGTTCTGAGGTTCAGAGGGGCAACCTTATTGAGAAGGAGAGTTAAAATCATTTTATTGAGTTTATAAACTTGGCATTCTCAGCCATTAACAAAGACATGATATTTATGTTACTTAGGACAAATTAGAAATTGGCAATGTCTTTTGATGTTTCAAAATGTCTTATTATCAAAGTAAATCATGCACATGTTGAAAAAAAATCAAGTAGCGTTCTTCCTCTAACTTTTGCTGCAGTGAAAAGCAACTCCAAAATTGCATTGGCTCACAATAGCAAAGGCTTATTTCTAGCTCATACTGCATATCTATCCCAGGTTGTCTGGGGGCTAGCTCTGAAACACGTATTCTCATTCAGAAACTCGGGCTGATGATTAGCCACCAGTTTCTGACTAATGTTACCAAGAAAAAGGGAGAGGGTGGTGAATTATGCCCTGGTTCTTAAAGCTTCCACATGTCACTTTCACTCAGCTCCATTGTCAGGAAGTTCAGTCCTGCCATATTCTCACAGGGGAGAGACTGGGAATATTTGGTGAACAGCACTAATGATTACAAGTTGACTGAAAAGCAAGTTTATTTTTAAACTCCTCCCTCCTCCCAGGCTCCGTCCCCAAGTGAAAATCACTTCTGTTTCTGTGCTTACCTTTTCTGATGTGTATTTTTAAATGATATGTTTATATCTCTTCTTTAAAAAATATACTTACACATAGTATATTGATTTCCTGCTGTGAAAGAAGACTTTAGTTCATTCACCCCATCAACCTCTCTGTTCCCTGCCCCTGACCTGTCCCCACCTATCTTGCCTTCTTTGGAAGTGAATTGAAGATGTACTATAGTAAGAAGAGGTTATACCAAGGAAGATGAATACATGTCAAGGAAAGAGTGGGCTTAACTTAGAAGCACAGTCACATGCTGTCCTACTATGATAGCTATACTGCTGACTTAGAGAAGAGTAGAACAACTGGTTTTGGGTAGAAGACTGGAAAATAGGAGTCTGTAAGATACAAAGAATGATTTAACAACTTGCACAAAATTACGAATATGGTAAAGGCATTTGGTGGAGGATTATAAAATGAGAATTCATTCTAAATGACACAAAAAAGTATTTTCCTTATAGAAATCTAAGGGCTATTGGACTTAGATGAAATAAAATCCTAGTATATGACTCAAGGTTGCAACTGACTATACTTGCAGCAGCAGCATCACAGTAATAACAATTACTAGGTTTGAGAGTTTGGAACTAATCTAACTATATAAATATAAAAGTAAATTTAAGGCTGTCAAAGCTTAGGTAGAGCAAAAAAGAGGGTGAGGAATGGGTGGGAGCATTAATGTCCTTTCTCATTCTGCAAAATGCGGAGTCAGTGCGTATTGTCTGTGATTCCTGACATTTGAAGTGGAGGTTTGAAATTTCAAAGGTATCAATGAGGGGACTGAGGATAGTGATTTAATTATATGTGGATTGGAAGATTAACTTCCTGAGAAAGGAAGCAAGAGTGGTAAACTTTCTGATACTTTGCGTACCTAAAAATGCCTCTATTCTACCTTCATATTCAACTGATAATTTCATTTTACATAGAGTCTTTTTTTTTTCATTTATAGTCCATTACTTTGAAGGTTTTGCTCTAATTTGTTTTCATACTTCCAGTATTACTAGAATCCAATCTGATTCATGTTCCTGCATTGCTGACCTATTTTTTTTCTCCTTAAAAGAATTTGTGATCCCATCTTTGAACTTGATGTGGTTAATTTTTACAAAGATGTATCTATACGTGGATTTCTTTTTTCATTCTTTTTACTAGGTACTTGATGAGCTCTTTCAATTGAAAAGTCATATCCTCCAGCCCTGGGAAATTCTCTTCTACTATTTCTCTGATAATTTTTCCCCTACATTTTTTTCCTATTCTCTCATTCTTGAATTCTGGTTAATCAGATAATGGACTTCCTTGTTTGACCTCCTGCATTACATATTTTCTCTTATTTGTTTCATCTTTTTAATATATTTTTACTCTTTCTAGAATATTCCCTTTAATGTGACTTTCATTTCTTCTACTGAACATTTATTTTGGAAATTTTATTTGCCTTTTCCAAGAGCTCTTGTTCTTTTATTGTTCCATTTTTGTTGAATCCATTTCTTATTTTATGCATTCAATGTCTTCCTATATCTTCTTCCCAGATACTAATGAAAGCCTCTTTTAAAGTCTTATTCTGTTCTCTACATTTTTTCTGTCTCTTTTAGAGTTGGTTTTTCCATTTGCATAGTTAGGCCATTTTTTTTCCACATTGCTTTTTTTTCCTTAATGATTGGTTACCTTTTATGGTTAGAAATGAAGTATATAAACGTTTCCTAGAAGCTCTATAGATGTGGACAGAATTGATCATTAGTTTTCTCTTTATGGTGAATAGGAAAGAGGCCAGCCCTTATACTGGGGTTCTGTAAATGTCAGATACTGAGTTTTCTTATATTTTCATTAGAAAAGAACTCTCTGTTTATTGTTTGTTTATTTTTGACCTGGGATAAGTGATGGACTACTGGGTATTTTGCGGGATCAGGAATTTTATTTAGACTTCCGTTTAATCTCCCTTTTTTCAGTCTCATCCCTCAATTTTAGTGTTATTTATATAGAGTTGTCCTTTATATTTAAAGATGTTGTTGCTGCAGGTGTCAACTATTACTCTAAGAGCGATTAAAAATCCATGCTACATGTCTGTTATCCCTTCCATTCCAATAACTATAAAATACATATTTTTGTTCAAATAGCTGTAGCTGGTGTGATTTTTCTCCAGAGTCCTGAATATTTCCTTTAACTTTTCTACCTCATCATACTCACATGACCTGTCTTCAGCTTTTCGTTTGCAGTAGGTGGTCTATTGTATTGAATATATTGAAGAAAACTCAGTATTTACTTGCATCATTTTATCTAGTTCTCTTGCCACCCTGGCTTTAGACAACTCAGGTGAGCATATTACCAGCTTAATTTTGTCCAATTTCTTAATTCTGTTTGAAACATCCATTATTGGTTTTGTTTTGGGTTTCTTGGGGGGTTATTTTTTGTTTTTGTTTTTTTGCACTAAAATGTCAGAAACTATGTCATTGAAACAGAACTTTTCATCCAGAAAAGAAAAATCATTGCTTATATAGCTTCCAGCTAATTTCACAACATATGTTCAGATTTTCTACTTTTGACTATTATCATAGCACTTAACAATGTTCTACAAAGATAGCAAAAACGGATGTGCTACTAATGAAATCTGTCACTTGGATGTGGGGCTTCCCTGGCACAACTTAGTAAAGAACTCAGAGCTTCTTCAAGATAATGATTAATTTTAGCACTAGTCTGCCTTTTCAAAGCAGTACATAAACTCCTGATGTATATACATATGACATATTCATTAGGATAAAACCAGTTCTTGAATAGTCTTGAAGTTTTCTGATAATTTTGACAGTGTCCAGTGAGTTGAAAGTTTATCAGAAGATAGCAAGCATATTCTAATATTATCTTATATTCTGAAACATGACTAAAAGAGATTAAATAAAGTCAGATATCATAAGTTAAATTCTTATAAGAGTAGCCAAAGAATCTTGGATTTCTGAGACTAAGACATCAATAAGATTGACGATGATTCATTCATTTATATATGCAATTAAATGTTTATTGAACCCAAAATCTGTGCTAGTCACTACACTGAAAGCTAGAAATAAAATGGTAGAGAAAATAGGTGCAGTTCTTTCCCTCATAAAGCTTAGAGATAAGTAAAGAGAGAATTGTAATACAATGTGATAGTGTAATAAAATATTGTTTGTCATGGGAACACAGATGAGTGACAGTAAACAAAGACTTGGGTGGAGGGATGGAGGTCAGGGAAGTTTTCTCAGTGAGAATAATGTCTTAGCTGAAATCAAAATGATGTATGGAAGTTAACCAGGTATATAAGAGGTCAGGAGTGTGTTTTAGAGAAAAAGGACATGGAAAATTCTGAAGCATGGGTATAATTGAGTACCAAAATAATGTTTAGAGTGACTGAAGGATTGTGTTGAATCATGTGTGAGAGTGGAATAAGGTGGTAAGTCATAATAGTGTGCTAACAGCAAAGGAAACCATAAACAAGACCAAAAGACAACCCTCAGAATGGGAGAAAATATTTGCAAATGAAGCAACTGACAAAGGATTAATCTCCAAAATATACAAGCAGCTCATGCAGCCCAATAACAAAAAAAAAAAAACAACCCAATCCAGAAATGGGCAGAAGACCTAAATAGACATGTCTCCAAAGAAGATATACAGATTGACAGCAAACACATGAAAGGATGCTCAGCATCACTAATCATTAGAGAAATGCAAATCACAACTACAATGAGGGCTTCCCTGTTGGTGCAGTGGTTGAGAGTACGCCTGCCGATGCAGGGGACACGGGTTCGTGCCCCGGTCCGGGAAGATCCCACATGCCGTGGAGCGGCTGGGCCCGTGAACCATGGCCGCTGGGCCTGCGCGTCCGGAGCCTGTGCTCAGCAGCGGGAGAGGCCGCAGCGGTGGGAGGCTCGCGTACCACAAAAAAAAAAAAAAAAAAAGCTACAATGAGATATCATCTCACACCGGTCAGAATGGCCATCATCAAAAAATCTAGAAACAATAAATGCTGGAGAGGGTGTGGAGAAAAGGGAACCCTCTTGCACTGTTGGTGGGAATGTAAATTGATACAGCCACTATGGAGAACAGTACGGAGGTTCCTTAAAAAACTACAAATAGAACTACCATGTGACCCAGCAATCCCACTACTGGGCATATACCCTGAGAAAACCATAATTCAAAAAGAGTCATGTACCAAAATGTTCATTGCAGCTCTATTTGCAATCGCCAGGACATGGAAGCAACCTAAGTGTCCATCAACAGATGAATGGATAAAGAAGATGTGGCACATATATACAATGGAATATTACTCAGCCATAAAAAGAAACAAAATTGAATTATTTGTAGTGAGGTGGATGGACCTAGAGTCTGTCACACAGAGTGAAGTAAGTCAGAAAGAGAAAAACAAATACTGTATGCTAACACATATATATGGAATCTAAGGAAAAAAAAAAAGGTCATGAAGAACCTAGGGGTAAGACGGGAATAAAGACACAGACCTACTAGAGAATGGACTTGAGGATATGGGAAGGGGGAAGGGTAAGCTGTGACAAAGTGAGAGAGTGGCATTGACATATACACACTACCAAACGTAAAATAGATAGCTAGTGGGAAGCAGCCGCATAGCACAGGGAGATCAGCTTGGTGGTTTGTGACCACCTAGAGGGGTGGGATAGGGAGGGTGGGAGGGAGACGCGAGAGGGAAGGGATATGGGAACATATGTATATGTATAACTGATTCACTTTGTTATAAAGCAGAAACTACACACCACTGTAAAGCA
Source organism: Monodon monoceros (assembly GCF_005190385.1). Taxonomy (NCBI): domain Eukaryota; kingdom Metazoa; phylum Chordata; class Mammalia; order Artiodactyla; family Monodontidae; genus Monodon; species Monodon monoceros. The sequence goes on along the minus strand of NW_021703767.1, from coordinate 92,742,866 downwards.
ATTATACTCCAATTAAAAAAAATAAGTGTGCTAAGTCATAATAAAGACTTCATTATCTTAAAAGTAATAGAAAGCACTTATTTGGTTTTAAGTAAGAAAGTGCCATGATTACTTGTGTGTGTATGTGTGTTTATTACTCTGGCTTCTGTTGGAGAATGGTCTAGAGAGAAGCAGCATAGGACAAAGGGCTATGCCTTCAACTGTGTAAGAGATAAGGATGTGGCAATGAAAACAGAGAAAAGTAGATGTCATAGAATTTGTACATTCTAGTAATTTATTGGATATAATGAATGAGGAAAAAGGACTCAGGAAGCACCATATTTCTAGCTTGGGCAACTAAGTGGTTATCAGTACCATTCCCTGAAAAAAAAAAAAAGGAGTACATGGAAAGAATTGGGTTTGGAGAAATCCTTGAGATAAGTTTGAGATATATTGAGTTTCAAGTACTTGTGGAACATCCAGAAAGAGGTATGTAGTAGATAGTTAGAAAAATCGGTTTAAAGAATATTTGACATAGATTTGGAAATTTTCCATATATTGGTGGCAAACTAAGCCATAGAGTTCATGACACAATCCAGAAAGAGACTGCAGAATGAAAAGGGAAAGGGTCCGTAATAGAAAACTGAGGAACCTCAACATTGAAGGGATGGGAGACCAACAAGGCCCTAGAGTTAGGAGAAAAAAACCGGGAAGGGGTATTACAACAGCATCAGGGAAAGAAAGTGCTGTGACATGGAGGGAGAAAGTAATCAAGAATGTGAATTGATACTGACAAGTCAACACATGATAAAGAGTGTAAGTTATCTGTTAGATTTAGCGGCAAGATAGTCATTGACGACTCTGCAAAAATTTTATTGTCAAAGATGAACTGACGCCTAAGAGGTAGTGTAAAGGCAGAGATAGAAACAAATATACATCCCAGAAGACTTGTAACTCTAAGAAAGTATGTGAGAATTAGCTTTCTTTGAAGCCCTGTCCTGCAAGAATAGAGATTAAGCTAGGTAGATAGATTAATTTTAAGTAAAATTTGAGACTTTCTCACAAGAGTAATAAAAGAAAAATGCCTATGAATTAGATTTCACTAGATCCTCTGTCTGGTACGTATTGGTATGATAAGCCTGGGCAGTGGGTTGTGCTGTCAAATCTCTGCATTATTGTTCAACTGACAATGAAATGATAACAAATGTTCAATATCATCTCTTTATATATACTTGTACTTATACACATAAGTTGAGCAATACTCACAAATCTGCAAACAAAAAAGTATTCTGCATCTTGAATGAAGAAGAAAATAATTCAGTATCTTACTAAATTCCTTAACAGAAAGAGCAATGCTCTTTTGAAATACTGTTGTAAATTAATACATGCACATGCTTTTTTAAAAAGAAAATACTGAGCTTTCCTGGTGGCGCAGTGGTTAAGAATCTGCCTGCCAATGCAGGGGACCTGAGTTCGAGCCCTGGCCCGGGAAGATCCCACGTGCCGCGGAGCAACTAAGCCCGTGCGCCTCAACTACTGAGACTGTGCTCTAGAGCCCGCGAGCCACAACTATTGAGCCTGCACGCCACAACTACTGAAGCCTGCATGCCTAGAACCCATGCTTCTCAACAAGAGAAGCCACCGCAGTGAGAAGCCCGCACACCTCAGCAAAGAGTAGCCCTTTCTCGCTGCAACTAGAGAAAGCCCATGCGCAGCAACGAAGATCCAACACAGCCAAAAATAAATAAATTTTTTAAAAAGTTTTTTTAAAAAGCAAATACTGCTCAACTCAAAAGGTATGAAATAAAAATATAACATCTTACATTAAGTCCCCGGTTTACTCCCTGGAGAAAACCATCTTTTCAGAACTTTTCCCTGAGTCTATAAGTAAGATATGCATTTTAGGGGAGGCTTATCCACTTTGGGGCACTTGTTAACTGAATTTGGGACTAGAGTGACTTGCATTATTTAAATTGTTCTTGGGTACAATTACTATTTTCTCTTGTGACTATCTCAGTGCATACCAGTCTGAATCTTTCCAAATCTTATTTTCATACCAGAGGCCACCATCAGCTGTCATTTGAGTTCTCTCTCATTCTGAGCTACAGTCTTGTAAATTTTTTATTCACTCAACAGGATTATAGCCCATACTTTGAAAGGAGTACTTCATTCTAATTAGTTCCACAGGTGCCTTTCTTTTCAAAAGGAAATAGTTTCCACACTGTCTCCAGAAGAACGTTTTTGGGTCATTATCCCTTTGATAAATGAACTCATTGCTGAGCTGGGGTTTCCTTAAAGGGTCTCTGTGATGCACAGAAATGCTGTGTTATAACTTTTGATCCATGACTGCTCTAATTTTCTCAATTTATCCAATATTATATCCAGATATGCAATCCCAGATCTCCAATGATCCACACTGATACTTCCTTGTTAATTTTATGTACTTATTTTTTCTCAGGTTGCTACTAAACATAAGTTCTTCTCTTCATAGCAGTTATCATGTGTCAGCATTTACAGAATTAGGTTGTTTATGGCATTGGTATGAGAATAAAGTATTTACAGACAATGGATTAGTGGTTTGAATTCTTCCCATGCTATCAGTAATCAAAAGTTGTTAGTACTCTCTTGGGGTCTATATAAAGTGAAGGTGGTCAGAGTACAATTCTAAGGCAGGAACAGAAGTCTTGGTAAAGAGACCAGACGTCTTCTTTGAATAGCCTGTTAAAACAAAACCTGAACATGTTTGAATTTTTTTCCCAAAAGTTATATCCGTGGAGTAGCAATAAAATGTTTCATTCTCTCTTCCCAGCAATTTGCTCATACTATAGTAATTTATAAATTTATTAACTTACCCATTTACTGCTTTCTCCAACGGTAAAAGCTCAAAATGTTCTTTGAGATTGTTTCTGTTTTCCTTGTTCCAAACCAAAGCCTGCCAAAACCAAACATCTTTGGTCCTTCACTTAACACCTGCAGCTACCTTATTACTGATGTTTCTCTGGATCTCATAGTTTATCATCCTGTCAAATGATGGCTGTAAATCTATCCTGCGTCTCTAAAATTAATGGTTGGTCAATATATCAAAGAAGCTTTATGTACATTTAACCAAGTCAAACTAGGATACAAAAATATATATAAGATGATTTTTAAATGCTTCTGTGATATCAGCCAGACTTTAAAGTTTTGCATACCTTAATATAATAAAAAGGTGAAAGAGAAAGCATTGAGGAAATCAAACTGGAAACTGTGCTTGAAATCTAGAATGTTTCAATGCGCCTAAACTTTTCTTTCTAGATCATGTGATGCTTCTGAAGTGGTTACAGAAATAATGTGATCTGTCTGGAGAGCTAATAGTGGTCAGTATGTTTTAAGACAATTTTCTGAAGGAAAGTACAGTATATGATTTTTGTTTGATAATAAAGACTGGACTTTGATATTATTTATTGAAGAATTTTTCCATTATTTTTACCTGTGGCCCGCAAGACATGTATTATTTTATATTAGGATCAAGTATATACAAACACACTGACACGTGTGTGTATGTGTAAATATATATATATAAATATGTTTAGATTTGTATGTGCATGTATATGATATGGAGCAGAGATTTTATTAAACGATTCTTACTTTACAATGTGCAATGCTCTCTGATATATTCTATTCTCTTCTATTCTACTGTGTACCATTAAAAAATAACTAATCATATCCCATTAGATTTATTTCATGCCCGATTAATGGGTTACACACTACAGTTTGAAAGACACTGCTCTATTGTGATTCCTTGAGAATTGTGAATATATATTTCTATATTATGTTCTTCCTACCACAATTGCTTTCATTTAAGAAAAAGATTTGTCATAAGATATATTTATGTGTTAGGGATTTTTTTAAACCACTAACTCTGAATTTCTGTTAGATTAAAGGTACCACATGTTCTGAGGGAAGACCACAAGTATGGTCACTATCATTGTGGATCAAAATAGTCCATAACTATCCCTCTTTCACACAACTAGATAGTAAATCCAGGTAAGCTATGTGTTTAAAAGGAGTATCAAGCGAGAGAGTGGCATGGACATACATACACTACCAAACGTAAAATAGATAGCTAGTGGGAAGCAGCCGCATAGCACAGGGAGATCAGCTCGGTGCTTTGTGACCACCTAGAGGGGTGGGATAGGGAGGGTGGGAGGGAGGGAGATGCAAGAGGGAAGAGATATGGGAACATGTGTATATGTATAACTGATTCACTTTGTTATAAAGCAGAAACTAACACACCATTGTAAAGCAATTATACTCCAATAAAGATGTAAAAAATAATAATAAAAAAATAAAAGGAGTATCAAGATTTTTCTTTTCACTTGTGCTTATCTGTTCCCTGAATAAATGAAAGCCTGCTTCCTAGACTAATATTCCAGCATACTTACAAGCTCTAAATATTCTTTAGCAAAAGACAAAAGTAAATATTTCAAATTTTGGTTGAACAAAGTAATTATATCTTTCACTCTGTATATCTATTTTAATATAGTTTCAGTGAACCATACATGTTTTTTTTCCTGTTTACTGATCTATGCTCCTGTGTCAACAAAAAAGTTGCCTATCATTTTATACTAAAATTTACTTTCTCCCTGAATGAAAACAATGCTTCCTCTTTTTTTATTAGATTAAATTATTTACAGGAGGGATGCTAAATCATGCAATGCTTGTTATAAAGATTGTTTGAACCAGTTCTTTATGATGCTTACGTTCTTGGAGAAGATGACTGTGCATATTTCTGAACCAAATTTAGCCTGCTGACAATGTTAACCCTTAAAATTTGGAGGACAAAGCAGTCCTTTGTAAGTTATGTTCATATTTCCTTTGCCTGCAAGTCATCCAACATTGTTCACTCTATTACAGAAGTCAGTCACATAGTCTCTCCTAAAAGCTAACCCTTCCCAGTGGGCCGTGATTGGTGACATAACCTTATCTTCTACCTCAGTGATTAATTCCACAGGTCACTGGCAGATGATGGTTTTCAAAATGCAGAAAGTGATGAGGAGATTATGAGGATATGTGTCACTTGAGTTAGACTCTGAAAGCCTGAAAGGAGTCATGAATTCTATTGTTGGCTCAGTCAAGGTTTAATATCTCAATTGAACTTACCCTTTTCGCTTTTCCTGCAGAGTATTGCAGTTTGTTATAATTTTTTTTAGCAATCTTGAAGATTTTTTACAAGTGGAATGTGAAAGAGAAGTACATTTAGGCAATTAAGATGGAGAAAATTTTGCTTTTAATAAATACATGCAGAGGTTTAGAGCAAATATCAGTGTAATTTGGTATCGGATCCAATATATGTCACATTTTGATAAATAGTGCGTTTAGGCACATGTGCCTGGTGTCAAGGAAGGATCTAATGCTTTTATGTCCTTCATCAGTCTTCACAAACGACTGAAGTTTAGGGAGAGCAGGAAGAGTAAAAGGAAAGAAAAGAGGGCTTCCCTGGTGGCGCAGTGGTTGAGAGTCCGCCTGCCTATGCAGGGGACACGGGTTCGTGCCCCGGTACGGAAGGATCCCACATGCCACGGAGCGGTTGGGCCCACGTGAGCCATGGCCGCTGAGCCTGCGCGTCCGGAGCCTGTGCTCCGCAACGGGAGAGGCCACAACAGTAAGAGGCTCGCGTACCGCAAAAACAAAACAAAAAAAGTAAAGAGTCTAAATGAGTTAATCAGTAAGAATAATGTTAGATATTTACCTTATTATTTCCCTTCAACACATTCATCACACAGAATTTTCGAATGACCTGGGAGTCATCATATGGCTACTGGGTATTTAGTATATTTCCTAAAACTACTGAAAAAATGTTGAAAGTATTTGCTAAATTCTTAAAGTTCACAAGCCGCATTTGTAACCTGCGAAGTCTTTGTGAGACTATTATGCTAATATTTAGTGAAATTAATTTTACTAACAAACTTTTCTCGTAGACTAGCGACTAGAACAGTAGAATGTAAACTAAGATTTTATCATGAAACATCTTAGACATTGAGAAGTTCTGACTCATTAAAATATGCACTACAATTTAGTCACTTATAGCTATATCCTATAAGAATATTTTTAATTTAAATTCCCTGACATTCTTCCAGTTTTTTTCCCTACACATATGGTCTTTTTTCATCGCAAACATTTCTATAATCAGATTTCTTCACTGCACTATCACTTTAATTGAAAAACTTCATTCTGGTTCTTTCTTCTAATCACCTCCACTTCTGTCTTACCCTCATGTGTAACTTTTGCAGCAGAGGAGTCACAGATTGAGTTGGGCTGGAGTTGCGGACAGGTGGTGAGGTGATGACTACAGAAAGCAAAGGAATATCAGTGATGAGCGGTGTAATTGTCAGGTTCTTACCTGAGTTTTTACAGAAAAAGACATAAAGAAGTAAAAAATGGAATTGAAGTGAAGGATCATCACATCTTGGGAAAAGAACACAAAGCTAAGCCAGCTCAGTGCTAGCTTGAACTACACATCGGAGATGTTAGTTCTGCTACTGTCTATATTATGGATTGATTAAATTGGTTGGATACTCTTCGTCACTTAGTTAACATGCAAGATTTAAACGGCTTAACGGCTGGAGTAATTGTTTTGTGTTTTTGAAAGTATTGTGTTCGACATAATTTTTTTTTAATGATCTCTGATCCTAAGAAGGGTTGTATTTATGCCCTGAGGATCCACCCTTTAAAAGATCCTTTTGTCTTTTACATAAACTTTGGATCTACTTTGATGTAATCTCTCAATTTTAAAGATAATTATAATTACTTTCTTCAACAGAAAATCTCTTTTTTAAACATTTTATTTTATTATTTTTTTTTTAGCTTTTTATCTGATATTAGAGCATAGCTGATTAACAATGTTGTGATAGTTTCAGGTGCACAGCAAAAGGACTCCGCCATAGATATACATGTATCCATTCTCCCCCAAACTCCCCTCCCATCCAGGCTGCCACATAACTTCGAACAGAGTTCCCTGTGCTATACAGTAGGTCCTTGTGGGTTAGGTTATCCATTTTAAATATAGCAGTGTGTACATGTTGTTCCCAAACTCCCTGACTATCCCTTCCCCCCATGCTTCCCCACCCCAGTGTGGTTCATTCTCTAAGTCTGTGAGTCTAACAGAAAATCTTTTATGCATCACTATGAAATCCCTTCCAGAGGCAGGCAGAGTTGCACTGTGATCATGGAATCAAAGCCATCCGGCTCCAAACCCCAACTTAACTATTTACTACTCAGGTGACCCAAACCAAGCTCCTTCATATCTATAAACTTCTGTTTCTTCATCTATATAATGGTACCAATTGTATTTACTTATTCAGAATTCTGTAAGCATGACCAGTGACAGTACTTTGCAAGAAAAAGCCACTTAAAAATGGTAGTAGTAGCTGTTTTATTATTGTTGTTATTAACAAAAGCTCTGTATATAGTTCCTAGGCACTATAGTAAGTTAGCAGTAATTACAATTTATATAGTTATAAATTACAGTGATTCCTATCAGCAAATTAGTAGAAAACTAAGTAAAACAAATATATCCAAAATGATAGAGAATACTCTTTGTAAGCCAGCCGTAAGATGATGACTGTTAAACAATGGATGACCCTTTCCTTAGAGAAGAGAAAATTATTTATTCCATATTGAAATAGATGCACTGTGTAAAATTCATGCTGTGACACATGGGAAATTTTCTGTAGAATGTGTGACTAATCCACTGTATAATAAGTTCATTTTCACCTTTGTGAAAACATGGAAAAGTCTTTTTGATGGCAAAAGTGAGAGCTGGCCACCTGGGAAGAAAGGAAGTCAGCCTATAGAAATCAGATTCTTAACAGGTACAGGGTCAGAAAAGTTACGGTGGTTTTAAATACAGCATGACTTTTGAGCAATTATTGGCCTCTAAATAATCCAAGATAATTTGAAAGAATATTTTTTTCTTAGCTCAAATCATCCATACTTCAGATAATAATTGTTGGCAGTGGAGAATTAATGTGATAGTTTCTAATTTTTCCTACACATTTGAGATTTTTGTATTAAATAGCATCACTTATTTATATATATGTACTATTGTTAATGTTTTGCCTTATTTATATGTTTATATAATACAGTAGTGTAGAAAAGCACACTATATTTTTGAAACTTAATAATTTCTATATAAGAAACTATTTAGATATTCAAAATACGATCTGTGGACTAGCAACAAGGAAGCTTATTTAAAATGCACACTCTCAGATTCTGCCTCAGAACTATTGAATCAGGTATTGTGTTTTAATAAAATTCCAGGTAATTCAGTGCACATTAAAGTTTGAGAGGCCTTGGGTTAGATCCCAAAGTTATTCCTGACTTCGGAGGTCTTTATATTTCCAAATTATAAATACTTGCAAATTAGTCCTGCAGATCCAAATTTCCAAAGTGATGGGAATTACCATAGTTAAGTGGTTCATTAAGAAAGAAATCCTAATTAAACAAACAAAAAAAATCTAAGTGCACATAGATATGTATGAAAAGGAAATTACATTGTTTACCAAGGCTGATACCAAATCCAAAGCAATGACAAGAGTCTCTAAATATATGAAGGGCTGTTCACCAGAAGAGAAATTGAAATTACTCCATGTATTGTATATGCAGAGAGAATTACTAGCATCAATGAATAGAATATAGAGGAAAAGAGATTTTGGTGACAGGTAATTGAACTGTGCATATGTGCATTACATTCCTTCACAAGTAACATGTTTATCTCCCTTCCCCAAGCATAGGTTACCCAGTTATCTGTCAGGAACACTGTTGAAAGAGCTTCTTGGGTAGGAGGTTTAAACTGAAACACCTCAGAAGAATGACCTCCAAGGTGACTTTCAACTTTAAAATTCTAGGATTTGTCTACTCAGGTACTAAAAATGCCTGTGAATAGTTGGATATATGTGACAAGTGAAAAGAGAACTGTTTGAATGAACATAAGTAGTGGTTAGGTTTAACAGCTAATAAGAATAATCAGCTACACTGCCTGTGTAGATTTAAGAGGCAAATTACATGTTTAACAAAGCTGACTAACAGAGGTGCTTCAAACTATTTTGTGAAGACTTGGAAATTCTCTCCCTGAGCCCTCTGCTGGCTGATAAGCAGGGCAGCACTGATTTTGGGGTAGGAAAGGAGACAAAACTTGTCCTCTGGGTATAATGTTAGCTGGTGTTTGTACATAAAGAGAGGTACAGAGAAAGAGCAGGGATCAGTTGATTAAGATGGCTCGTGAGAGTTGCAACTTGTTTGACTCTTGGAAATTTATTTTTGATTATCTTTGTTATAGCAGTTGATTCAGTTGGTGCCATGTGGTGACACCAGTAGATGACTTATCAATTTTTAAATATTAAAACCAAATCTATTTTCAAAAATTATGCTGAAATTTATAATTATATAAAGCTTTAAAAAGTATAATTAATAATTGGCAGTTTCCTAAATTAAGAGTGAAAGATAATTCAAAATTACTTTAGAAGAGAAACAAAACTGTATAAAGGTCTACCCCTGCTTCAATATGTTTAAAACTAGGTTTGTTTAAGACTGAATCAACAGTGATGGTTAATTCACTATCATTTTCAGGATGCAGTGGTGCTATTGAGGGAGAATCCAACACATGGGGGGAAAATACCCTAATGTGGAATGTTTCCATTATCCCCCAAAGTTCCTGTTGTGCTTTTTTTCCAGTCAGTCTCTAACACCTATTTTTCTGAATTGAATCACACTTTAATCAGCATAGCTTAGCATTGCCCATTCTTGAACTTCAGTGTATATGATTTACGTTTGGTTTTTTTGAGTCTGAAAGATTCATTCAGGTTTTTGACTTTATCAGTAGCTTGTTCCTTTTATTTATGAATAGTATTCCACAATTTATTAGTTCTCTTGATGGTGGACATTTAGCTTGTTTAAAGTTTTTGGCTCCTATAAATTAAGTTACTATGATTTTTTTTTATTTCTCTTGTGTAAACAGGTAGTAGAATTTTTACTCCTAGGGTAACTGTGTAATTATAAAAAAACTAACAAACTGTTTTTCATAATAGTCAAACCTTTCTACATTCCCACTAGCAATGTCTGAGAGTTCCAGTTGCTCCACATCCTTGTCAACACTTGGTATTTTTAGTATTTTAAATTTTAAGCCCTTCTCGGCTTTGGGGGGTGGTGATTATGAAAATGTATTTCATTGTTCTTTTAACTTATTTTACTCTAATGATGTTGAACACCTTTTTGTGCCCTAATGGACCATTTATGTGTCTTCTTTAGTGAGTGGTTTGTTCATACTTTGGCTATTTTTTATTGTGCTGTTTATCTATATATTGTTGATTGCTTAGTGTATTTTAGATATAAGTCCTTTATCAGATCAAGAAAAAATCCTGTTATTGTTGGTTTGCTGATAAATATTTTAAAATCACAAATGGGTATAAAATTCTATAGTTATTTTTCATCAATTGAGATGTTTATATAATTTTTAACATTTAATTGATGAACTACATTGAATTATTTTTGAATGTTAAGCCTGCCTTGAATTAATGGGAAGCTACAAATTGAAGCTTTTCTATATATTGCTGTATTCATTTTACTAATATTTTGTTAAGGACTGTTACTCCTATGTTCAGAAGGAACACATGTAGTTTTGTGTTTGATCTCCTTGTCACGTTTTGGCATCAGGATTATGTAGCGTTCATAAAATGAATTGGGAAGTATCCCATACTTTTCTAACGTAAAGAGTTTTTACGTAAAGAGTTTTTTAAAGATTGAAAGATTGACATTATTTATTCCTTAAATATTTGACAAAATGCAACAGGGAAGCCTCTAGGCCTATAACTTTTTTGTTGTTGTTACTTTTTTTTAAGAAAGATTTTTAATTATTAATTCAGTTTTTAACATAGATATGGGGCTATTCAGATTTTCTCTTTTCTCCACTACTTTTGATAGGTTGTGCATTTCAAGCAATCTATTTATTTTATTTAAGTTGTCAAATTTATTGGCATAGAGTTCATAATATTCCTATGATTTCCTTCTATTATCTGAAAGTTTTGTTTCTACTTGATCTTACCTCTTTCATTCATGATATCAGTAATTTATGTCCCCTTATTTTGCTTGACCAGTCTTCTAGGTGTTTTTCAATGCTATTGATCTTTTCATAAAAACAACTTTTGGTTTTGTTGGTGTTTTAAATTGTTTCTTTGTATATATATACATATTTGGGGGTGTTATTTATTCTCTTTCTTCTAACATTAATTTATGGCTATTAATTTCTATCTAAATACCATTTTAGCTGCACCTCACAAATTTTGATATTTTATAATTGTATTATCATCTACTTAAAATGTTTTCTGAATTACCTTGTGATTTGTTCTTTGATCAATGTGTTTTCAGGAGGGTGTTTTTAATTTCCAAATGTATGAAGTGTTCTTTTTTAAGATTTTTTTTTTTTTTTTTTGCTGTTGAATTCTAAGAATTAATTGTGGTCAGAGAAAATACTCTTCATGATTTTAATATTTAAAGGTTTTAAAACTTATTTTGTGCCTCAGCATATATTACATCTTGGTAAATGTTCCATGTACATTTGTAGTTTTTGTTTGAATGAATAAATACATAATAAATATGTAAATAAATAAATATCTATTAGTTCAAGATAGTTCATACCTTAATCCAAATTTCCCTAGACTTAACTGACTTTTTAATATGCTTGTTTATTAGTTATTGAGAAAGTAGTGATAAATTCCATAACCATAATTGTGAATGCATTTACTTCTTCTTCAACTAAGTTTTGAAGCTCATTTATTAGGTATATACATATTCAATTTTTGTGTCTTCCTAATGAATTGACTTTTTATCATTATGAAATAATGATAAAATTTTAATCTCTCATAAAACTCTTTATCTTAAAGCCTATTTTTATGGTATTATGATAGCCACACCAGTGCTCTTACAATTAGGGTTTGCATGGCACAGATGTTTCTATCTTTTTTATTTTTAACCTATTTGTGTCTTTATATTTGAAGTGTGACTCTTGTACACAGCATATAATTCATCTCACTTTTTAACCTAATTTTAGTCTGGTCTGTGAATTATTTAATCCACTTACATTTAATATAATTATTATAAGATTGTGCTGAAGTCTCCTATCTTCTTTTATTATTTTCTGTTTACCCTATCTAATCCTCTTATTTTGTTCCTGCTTTTTTATATTCTTTGAATTAATTGAGTATATTTGAACATTCCATTTTATATCTTCTGTTAAAATTTTAGCAAAACCTCTTTGTTTTGGTGATTGCTTTAGAATTTATAATATGGATTATTAACTCATCAAAGTCTACCTTAAATTAAGTATTTATTACTTACCACTTCACAGAGCCCCCTCCCTTATATTTTGTCCTATTGCTACACTTATTTCTATATTACTAACCCCTGACACTTTGTTATCATTTTGCTTTGTTTTTAAACAAATTGAGAAACAAACTGCAATGCAACACCCTCCTACTTCCAATATTGTAAGTTCAAAAAGGCAGAGGCATCACTGATGGTAGTTGGTACACCTAATTGTAGATGAATTTAATCTAATTAAATATGAGTGCCATTGCCAGATCAACTCAGCCTGCAAGGATGCTGAAAGAGCAATCCCTCATATTAACTACCAGAGAGAGGAAAGAGCTTGTACTTTCAGATATTTGGGTTTATTTTGGATTGATCCTTAGCAGAGCCCCCAAATCTGAGGTGCTGGGAATACTGTGCAATCTCTCAACTTTCAGCCCCTCCTCCACTGCTGCTTTCTTGGAAAGATTCAGGAGGGAAGAATTGATGGTCCAAACAATTTGTTCTAGCATTTGGGTATCTTTTAGATACACAGACAACCTACGTGCCCTACACTGTTATCTGAGCATGACTGATTTGCCCTTGTCCTTGAAAAGTCTGTCTATGACAGACCTAGTCTCTCTCTGCCCAGATCAAGCACTTAACCCAGTGTGTAGAAGCTGCTACACTCATGACTCACCTATTAAGTGCCTGTTCTTGTCTGGAATTTGGTTCATCAAGGCTTCCTAGCATCTACCATGCTTCATTCACCACACAGAATGTTATGATTTTTTATTTGTCTAGTTTTTCCTTATTATTACAAAGGTAGTGAAGGTGTTTTGCACTCCTCTACATCCTATTTGGAAGTAGAAGACTCACCAGCAAGTAAATACTTTAAATCAATACTCTCTTTCTCTGCAGATATAACTAGAGATAGAGATATATAGAGAGATAGAGACAGATATACAATAGATTTAAAGAAATGTTTTAGCTTAATGTATGCTTTATGCTCTGTGAATGCTAGAAAGCTTTTTATATATATTTTATATGGCTAGTTAAATGAGAGTTATATATTAGTAGACTTTAAAATAGTGTATGAAATATTCTCTCCCATGAAGAGAATACATCTGATCATTAATAAAAGGCAGTAAAGTATATTATCAATTGACTTCAGTGATAAAATTACTTTATCCAGGTCAGCTTTGCAGTAAATCTGAGCATTACGACTTTCCTTATAGTCCTAGAGATGTAGAATTGTAATGAAGAGAGAGAGAGAGAGAAAGAGCAGGAAGAAAGAGGGGAGGGAAGGGAAAGGGAGATGCTGTGAAAAGTATAGAGATTACTTGAGACGTTATCACTGCCTGGTTATTTACTGCTGTAAGTTTAAAGCAGTCAACAGAGTGATTTTTTTTCCTTGTTCAAATACTCACCAGTTTTAGGTCAGTGCCAGTTTTTCTGCAGGCCTTTACATTTTGGACTAGATTCTTAGATATATTCTAACACGTTAAAATTGCAGAGGTTTATAAAACTTACAGAAAATTTTAGTTAGTTGCATTTACCCCAGGATAAAAAGGCAAACATTAGAAATGGTGAAATTACTCAAGATTAACTAAAACGCCAAAATAACTTATATGTATGCATATCTATATCTACCTACCTATCTATCTATCTATCTTTATATATATTTGTCTCTGGAAAATTCTTCTCTTCAAGACTGTAAGACTGTTCAGGCCTGGATATTCTTGGGCTTTCACAAGGTAATATAGCCATACCTTCTCATCATTTGCATCAGTGATAAGGATTAAAATATGTTGAAGAACACAAGATCATATACTGCTATAAGCTATTTAGCTGAAAAATCAAGATGTTAAAATATATAACAGTTTATCAATTATCATCTATACAATAAGGTTTATTTTATTTTGTTTTCTGTTTGTTTCCTTAGTCTTATATCAAAGAGAAGCCTAGATTGTTCCTGTCAAGAATCGTCTACAACACTCGAGAATCAATAAATACTTCCTTCTGGGCTTAGATTTCAGCCACTGCAAAAAAGTTTGTCATTACTTGACAGAAGCTTTAGGTGGCCTCAGCTTAGGGATGGCTGCTCTCTAGGAAGGTTATCATTGGGTCCTGCTCTAGCAGGCAAACCATCAGAGAATTTCTATCTGAGGAAGCATCGCCTTCACTTTCAGCCTCTTGTCTCTGCCCTGAACACACTGGTTGCTTATATGGTTGTGATGTTGACTTCTAAGATCTGTGTACTCCCTTCCACATTTTTCCTAGTCTTTGTTTTCAGATCTCACGTCTCCCTAGGTCTTAGCTCAAAACCCCATCCAAAAGCTTTATTATCTTCTGGCAGAAACGGGTGTAGGTCACTATGGTTGTAGATATACCTCTCACATCAAGATCCCCTGAGGGCCACAAACAGCACAGGGACTTCCACCTTCAACTTAAAAACACAATAGCAGGCATTACATATGTTTGGCAATAATATAAAATTAATTAAAAAGAGACCAAGTACTATATCATAAGAAAAATATTAGTTGAAGACTTTTTGCTGCAAAAGAAGTAAGACATTGCTTAAAACAAACATATGTATTACTTTATTCATTAACTGATTCATTGGATTACTAGTTAATTCATTGAGCCCATATGACGTATTAAGCATTAAATTAGATGCTGTGAAAAGTATAGAGATTACTTGAGACATTATCACTGCCTGTAAAGAATTTAGCCATCCAGTAAGAGAGATGAAATATGTACATTAAAAAGTATAATGAAAGGTATAATCTGCTGAAGGCTATACAACATTCTGGGAAAATGCTTTAATGGTCCAATTTCTTTGAAGTGTTGTGGCAGAAGGATTGAAGAAGTTGGGTCATGGAAGATCACAGTTGGACTTTTTATTTTATTTTAGTTTTTTAATTAATTTTTATTGGAGTATAGTTGCTTTACGGTTGTGTTAGTTTCTACTGTACAGCAAAGTGAATCAGCTATACATATACATATATCCCCTCTTTTTTGGATTTCCTTCCTATTTAGGTCACCACGGAGCACTGAATATAGTTCCCTGTGCTATACAGTAGGTTCTTATTAGTTATCTATTTTATACATAGTATCAATAGTGTATATATGTCAATCCCAATCTCCCAATTCATCCCATCCCCCCTTTCCCCCTTGGTATCCATACGTTTGTTCTCTACGTCTGTGTCTCTATTTCTGCTTTGCAAATAAGATCATCTGCACTATTTTTCTAGATTCCACTAATATATGATATTTGTTTTTCTCTTTCTGACTTACTTCACTTTGTATGACAGTCTCTAGGTCCATCCACGTCTCTACAAATGACCCAGTTTCATTCCTTTTCATGGCTGAGTAGTATTCCATTGTATGTATGTATGTACCACATCTTCTTTATCCACTCCTCTGTTGATGGACATTTAGGTTACTTCCATGTCCTGGCTATTGTAAATAGTGCTACAGTGAACATTGGGGTGCATGTCTCTTTTTGAATTATGGTTTTCTCAGGGTATATGCCCAGTAGTGGGATTGCTAGGTCATATGGTAGTTCTATTTTTAGTTTTCTAAGGATCCTCCGTACTGTTCTCCATAGTGACTGTATCAATTTACATTCCCACCAACAGTACAAGAGAGTTCCCTTTTCTCCACTCCCTCTCCAGCATTTTATTGTTTGTAGATTTTTTGATGATGGCCATTCTGACTGGTGTGAGGTGATACCTCATTGTAGTTTTGATTTGCATTTCTCTAATAATTAGTGGTGTTGAGCATCTTTTCATGTGTTTGTAGAGAGGCAGAAGGGTGAAGATATTTCAGACAGCAAAAAGAATGTGAGCCAAGAATAAAGGGGAGCCACTGAGAAGCATATGCTCAAGGAATGAAAAACTGCAATTTGAGCAAATGCTAGGGAATGTGGAGATGGTATAGCTGGAGACAATCCTAGAGAAGTAGACCAGGATCAGATGTGTATGTGTGTCTTGGAAGTGGGTAATGATGTAAGGGGGCTTACATCATTAATTCAACCACTAAAGACTGCAGTAACTAAAATATATATAGCAGTTTACATTTATATGTATCATCTTATTTAATCTGTCCAGCAATTGTCGTCACTCAGTCTCCTTTGTTGGTTACTCCACTTCCTCTAGACATTTTAGCATTGGAGTGCTCTGAGGTTCACTTCTTGGTTCTCATCCTATGTGTTTACATTCACTACCTCTGTTATTTCATTCGGTCTCATGGCTGAAAGTAGCATCTATACGCTATAGTTTTTCAAAGCTGCATCTCTATTCCAGGAAGTTCTTTTGAATTCCAAATTTTTATATAAAGACACAAGTCAGTACTGCCTACTGGACACTCCACCAAGATGTCTCATAAACTTTGCCTAACATATCCAAAGTTGCAATCCTTATCTCTTCACATCCTCCAAAAAAAAAAAGCCTATTCCACCTGCAGCCTTGCCACCTGAGATAATATTGATTCCACCATTCCAGTCACTCAGCTTGTAGTATATGTTGCAATAGTAGAGAAACGTGCTTGCAGTATGGGTCATCTGAAGACATGAGCTGGCCACAGCACAAGCCTGCAGCTTTGCAGTCATCAAACATTGTGTAATGAGAACACAGTGTGCCTGCTCAGAGTGAATTGCTGTTCGATAAAAATTCGAAAACAACTTGGAATTATTGATAATGTACATGCATTTGCTAGTTGAAAAACATCAACGGGGCCTTTTAGAGATGCTCCAAACTCACCTGAAAAGGTATTGCATGAGAAATTCAGAATCAACAAGTATATCTGTAGGAAAAGCTAAGGGAAGTTAAATATAGGTAAATGGGTGCCAAAAGCCAGGAATGATTTAAGTTTATTGACTATCAAGAGACATTTATTTACATGAAGTAGTAAAATTATATTACTAAAAGATAAGAACAACAACAACAACTTTATCTAATTAAGAGCCTCTAGCATTACCAGGACTCTAGATTCTCTCCAATCTGCTTGTATATGTTTGCTCTCAAACAGATTTATATTTTACTGAGATCTTCGAAAATGTGATAATGTTATGCAACAAGGTCACAGACCTTAGAGTCATCCTTGAGTCATTTCTTTTTCTCACTCCCTCCTATATTCAGGAAATCTTCTTGCGTCTACCTTCAAAAGATACGGGAATCCCACACCTTTCTCACTACCTCCATTCCTGTCACCCCAGTGAGGGCCATCAGCATCTGCCATTTGGACTTCTGCAACTGGCTTCTCACTGGTCTTCCTGTTTCCACACTTGCCCCTCTACATCCATCTTCAACACAGTAGGAGACTGAGTTTTTACAAAATAAAACTTATTTTCCATTCTCATGTTCAACATCCTGCTACGGGTTCCCATTTCTCATAATAGTCAAAATCCCTATAATGGCAAGTAAGATCCTATGTGATCTGGACCTTATTACCTGTCTGACCTCATCTTCAGTCTCTTTCCCCTTTTTCTCTGCTCTAGCCACACTGGCCTTGTTGCTGCTCCATGAACAAAGATACCAGGCACACCAGGTACTTACTTGCTCTTCCATCTGCATAGAATGTTTTTCTCCCCAAAAGAAGTTTGCTTCTTTGAGCACCTTCCACCTGTTGTAGGCACAGGTTTCTGTTAAATACCTCTGCTTTTTCTCTATGCCCTTTATAAACCTTAGTGAAGGGAACAATATAGGGATATAGGATTAATAATGAAGAGTGCAGGTTTCTATTTATCCTACTTGTTCAAGTAGAAAGACATTAAGTAGAACTATGCTGATCCTACTGAGAAATGGATGCTTAAGGATATCATCCCATCAACTCTGAGCTCCTGAAGAGATGGAAGCATCACAAGATGGTTCAATCCTCATTCCCTGAACTCTTCAGTGTCTATAAGGACCAGAATCTCTACTGAGTCATGTTGTACATGCCATGCACAAGAAATCAATCTTTATTGTTATAAATAACAGGGATTTTAAAGTTGTTATTATAGCCCAACCTAATCTTTTCTGAATAACATACTATTGTTTTAATTCACTTATCATGTTTACCACGGTTACAATTAAGAGTTCAGAAAGCTAACAGGAATGGATGAGGAAAATCTTCCATTCAGTTAATATGTGTTAACCACCCCTATTTTCTGGATACTGGGAATATAGTGATAAGTAAAATTTCCTGTCTTCTTAGAGCTTACAGTCTAGGAGAAGTTGGAATCAAGTGTTGGGTAGAGGGAACTATGAAGCAAATGTCCTGCCAAAAGGAAAACCCAGCCCCAGGTGATGAGGATGAGGAGCACAGGGCAAAGTTGGACGGGATGTGGAGCTAGATTACAACCATTTTAAGTTGGGGAGGTCGGCAGAGGACCATTAGAACTCAGTCCTGGGAAATGGGGAAAGCGAGCACTGTGAGGATGTAGAAGAGAGCAGGCAGCCAGGTGAGGAATTCAAGAGAGTAGTCACCATATAACTTATTTTGGCCATATGGGAAGATGTTAAAGGTATGCTGTTTGTACATCTAAGAGCCAGTGTGCCATTATCCGTGCTTTCTTCTCCTTTGTGAACTCTGAGCTCATGAAGAGACGGCAGCATCCCAAGAAGTCCCCCGTGTAGACTGAATAGAGTAAGATAGGCTGCAGGCTGCCTTACAGATGGAGGATAAAGTGGATGCCAAGGTGAGAGCAAGTATTTTGCAGTGGTGCAGCATGGGAGTGGGAAAAAGGGGATTACCCGAAAGTGACTGGGATTTGGTAGCTGAGCAGCAAAATTATATTTTGCAAACTCTAGTAAATCCCAGGATCTGGGCTGCTGAATTCTTACTTGTTCTACTTCCCTGAAGCCAGGAAAAGAACCAGAGTGCATTTAGAAAGCTGGAGCCTTCTTCTAACAATTATGATGGGCCTAGGAAAGGCTAGGTACTAAAAGATGGTGGATGTAACATGGGCAGTTCTTCAGAGAGATAGCTTTATTTTTCCCATTGCATAGGGAAAAAGAAGTTGTAAGATATCTGTCACCACAGAGAAAGGAGGAAAAGTTCCAGAAACATGATTTTGAGACATGGCTCTTCAGATTCCTAGTTATATGTAATATCACATAAAGATAAACTGATTCATACTACCACCAAGGTGCTTTGACAGAAAGAAATGCTCTGACAGACTTGACAGTTTCAAATTCAGAATTAATTGGAGTGAAGATGGAGCAGATGTTACAAAGAGAATTTTATTAAGACTATAGATGTATGTATTGAAGAGCATTTCCTTTGAATGAAAGAAAACAATGCCAATGAAAGCTGTTTTAGGCATATTAGAATTCAGTGAATTAAACTGATTTTTTCATTAATTGTGAATAGAGATTTAATCCATCACTGTGTTCATCCTCTTCAAACTCAAAGCAAACAGAATTATTCATAAAGAAGAGGGCCTGAGAGAAGTGGGATTAGGTAAAGAATGGGCTATAAGGGGTGAGGTATAATGGAGAGATGTAAGCCTATAATTAATGGCACTGAGAGCGGCTGATGTCAGGCAGTTATTACAAAATAGTACTTTATTCTTTCAAATTAGTCTAAAGAGGGCTTGAAAGCATGCATCACCGTATCTTGTTAGTTAATAGGTTAACTATCCACAAATTTCATGCGTCATGATTTCAATAGGAAATAGCTTTAGGATGGAGATTGAAGCTACAGATTCTAGCTTTTCCCCTAGGCTTTTAATTGTTAGGCATTGTTCTTGACCTTCCCTCACCTCAACTTCAACAGCATTCAGACAAATTAGTTAATTATATGGGTTAGTAGGTCACCAAAACATGTATAATTGAACAAACCATATGCAAATCAAGACTAAATTATTTGGGAATTAAATAATGCTTGTAAACTTAGATTCTTTAGTGACACTCATTAATAAAGTTCTATGAAATCCTTAAATTCCGAAAAAGAATCTGCATTCTAAAATAGTATCACTCTCTGCCCTACTTTATATCTCAATACTAACTGATGCTCATCTTCCATACTTAGCCTTTCTCAAGTATTTTTCCCAACATCCTCTATACCCCCATCACACAAATGATTAAACATTTTCTTGTCTATGTGCTATCGATAGCTCTACTTCAGCAGTTATCTCTTTGGCTCATACCTCTTTATTTTTTAAAAATAAATGTATTTATTTATTTATGGCTGCATTGGGTCTTCGTTGCTGTGTGCGGGCTTTCTCTAGTTGCAGCAAGCGGGGGCTAGTCTTCATTGCGGTGTGCGGGCTTCTCATTGCGGTGGCATCTCTTTTCGCAGAGCACGGGCTTTAGGTGCACGGGCTTCAGTAGTTGTGGTACATGGGCTCAGTACTTGTGGCTTGCGGGCACTAGAGCGTAGGCTCAGTAGCTGTGGTGCACAGGCTTAGTTGCTCCGCGGCATGTGGGATCTTCCTGGACCAGGGCTCGAACCTGTGTCCCCTGCATTGGCAGGCAGATTCTTAACCACTGTGCCACCATTCCTAGACTGCAAATCCTTTAAGGATAAACTGTAACTTAGGCATCTCTTTATCTCTAGGGCTTGGTAGACGGCCTGGTACATAGTGTGTCTTCAAATTTTTTTGGTTAAAAAAGGAATGAACAAATGAAACGTAAAGAAGAATTTTCCTGCAGTTTGAAAACTAAAAAAAAAAAAAGATTTATCACCCATAAGTCAAATATATAATGAATTATTCTAATATCAAATGGTGTCATAAGATGACACTAATGTAGAAGAAAGGTTTGCAATGAGTTTCATTCTATGACCCCATAGGACCTTAGGAAAAATTTGTAACCCCTTTACCTGTTAAAAAAGGATGATAATACCTATAATACCTACTCCTATTATCTACTTTAATCTTTGCTTTGAAGATAATTGAGAATTGCATAATCGTGTGTGTATGTGTGTGTGTAAGTTCTGAAAACCATGATATGTTAAAACATGTAAGTTTCCACTGCTCCATTAAAAGTGGTCACCTTCTATAAAATAAGATAAATTAGAAAAGGCATTAATCAATTTCAAGAACCCCTATTTAATATTAGGGTTGAATGTATGAACCATACATATATTTTACTATTAATTCTAAACTGAATCTTTTTTTTTCTTTTGGGGTACTCTTTTTTTTTTTTTTTTTTTTTGCGGTGTGCGGGCCTCTCACTGTTGTGGCCTCTGCCATTGCGGAGCACAGGCTCCGGACGCGCAGGCTCAGCGGCCATGGCTCACGGACCCAGCCGCTCCGCGGCATGTGGGATCTTCCCGGACCAGGGCACGAACCCATGTCCCCTGCATCGGCAGGCGGACTCTCAACCACTGCGCCACCAGGGAAGCCCTCTTTTGGGGTACTCTTAATCTCACTAAGTTTGAGATATTAATGGGAAGGATGGAAAATTCTGTTTTATTTTTCCTTTTTAAAAATCCAGTGTACTAGTTTTATGAAAATAAATAGAAATAAGGGAGGTATACATTGATTCAAATAAATCAAATATTTTATATATTTGTTATCCTTCAAAATTCTTCAAATCCAAATGTTTACATTTTTATATAATTGAAATCAGAGCAGAAATTTAATTTTGAATACTGTTTACTTGCATTGTATCTTGAATGTTTTTCCAAGTTGCTACAGAATTTCCTAATAATATTTATCAAGCATATTACCATATTTTACTTAAATATTTCACTAATTCTGGATATTTTGATTGTTGCTAATTTTGCTATTATAAATTATATTGGAAGGAACATCTTTCTGTAAATAGGTTTTCCTTCTTTGGGATTATTTCTTTGGATTAAATTTCTAGAGTAGGGATAAATTAAACCACTCGGCTAAGTTTACCTCCAGTAAACACCTAATAGGAAAGGGGAAATATTTTCCTTCTTAATAAAGAATTCTTCTGTTGAGCGTCAAAATCCTGAAGCTAAATTAAATGAATGACAAATAAGAATTTGAGATACGTCATGAATATTCAAAACCATTACTTAACAAACAAAACTAAAAAAAGAAATTGGGGAAATAAAGGTAGCTTCAGAAAACAAAAAAAGATTCCAGGACTTATTTCTTCAGCACTATGTGTTTGTTTTGTCACTACTTTTGCCTGAGGTGAAAAATGCAAAATTACAATGGAAATATTATGGTTCTTAAAAAGTTCAGTAAAATTACTCTCCAAAAGTATTTAACACCAATAATGTACTAGTTTATCCTATCAGTTTTGCGAGAGTGTTTTGTACTATGGAAAATATGTTTTATTTGACTTAATTTTAATAAAATTATTGTATTGTTTACCTTAAAAGCAAAAGAAGTAAAAGAAACCAAGGGAAAGCCCAGGATTGTGAGCCTTCATACAAATGTTTCTTCACAATCTATTATGTATTAGATTTTAAAACGGAGATTTTTACTTCATCTTCAGTTTATGACTTAATCTGTAGCCATGTTCATTTGGTTACCGAGGACTTCTATTAAATTTTTCATTTCAGTATTTAAATTCTATAAGAACTCATCATTCTTTTATAGGTATGTTTCAGAGAAGCCTATTTTTGTTGTCTTAAAACAGTAGTCCCTTGAGTCTCATTAAGAGTAACAGGTTAGGGCTTCCCTGGTGGCACAGTGGTTGAGAGTCCGTCTGCCGATGCAGGGGATACGGGTTCATGCCCCGGTCCTGGAAGATCCCACATGCTGTGGGGCAGTTAGGCCCGTGAGCCATGGCCGCTGAGCCTGCGCGTCCGGAGCCTGTGCTCCGCAATGGGAGAGGCCACAACAGTGAGAGGCCCGCATAAAAAAAAAAAGAGTAACAGGTTAAATGAAAAAAAAAAATTTCCTCTGTTTTCTTAAATATATATTTCCCCACCATGGTTTTCTTTCTTTCCCTTTTTTTTCCTATTTATTTGTTCTTTCTTTTTAATGCTATGGGTTTTCCTTAAATGCTTGCTGGTTTTCTGTTCGAATTTATGAATAAAAGATTAGATTGTTTAACATAGGTATCCGGCAAGGTTTTCCTCTCATGGTAATGGAAAGTTTTAGAGCTGTGAATTAGGAGCCGCTGAGGAGCATGGCTGCCCTATTTTCTGGCAGTGTGATACAGTATATGCAGAAAGTTCAAGTGAGGCCCACTTCTCTGGAATGTATACCACATTGTCCCACATTCGTGCTTTTTGTAAAAAATTACTTAGAAAATAGCATTCATTCATTCTTGCGTTTTTTCTTTCAACAAAATTTTTTGTTGTGACACGGAATAAGTTCAAAGTGCTTGTGAATAAAGGTGACTCTCTCCCTCAAAGAGCAGTTAGTAAAAGTGCAAGTGTGGGGCTTCCCTGGTGGGGCAGTGGTTGAGAGTCCGCCTGCCGATGCAGGGGACACGGGTTCGTGCCCCGGTCCGGGAAGATCCCACATGCCGCGGAGCGGCTGGGCCCGTGAGCCATGGCCGCTGAGCCTGCGCGTCCGGAGCCTGTGCTCTGCAACGGGAGAGGCCACAACAGTGAGAGGCCTGCATACCGCAAAAAAAAAAAAAAAAAAAGTGCAAGTGTGATAAGAGAAAAGGAAAAGTAAAGGTTGACTAAAATTCCTCCCTAACCCAGGTTGGGAGTGAGACCAGAGGCTGGTAAGAGGTGGGGTTGGGTGGAGTGAGTGGTGTCATGAGCTCTAGAGTCAGTGCTGACTATAGTAATATTTAATGGATCTGTACAGGTAAGAAAGGTGAATTGGTTGAGAAAGAGGGCTTTCAAAGAGAACTTTCGAGACAAAAGAAAAGTCACGTGAAGAAGTCAAATGCTTAAGAAAGGCCACGGTGGATTTGAAAAATCACAAGTAGCTCAGCATGCTTAGAGAAAGTAGTGTGTGCACTGGCTGGACAGGAGGAATCAAGAGACATGACGTCACTAGCTGGATGAGCTTATTGGACGAATCGCTTGATTACTTTGTTTTCTTATCTGTAAAAGGAGCAAGTGGTTTTCCAGTGGTGCTCCAAATTGCCCTCCTAGGGGCTGGAGGAGCATGGTGGGCAGACCCCTTGGTCCCCTGCCTCCTTCCCTTCTACTACATCAGTTCTGTTTTCGTCTGAAATATTTGACTTATAATTTCATGTAATTTTTTTGAAAAACTTATCACCGCCAAAAATATTTCGAGAACTAAAAGACTAAACTATTTAGGTCTTTCTGCCAATTTAGGAAAAATAGCAATGTGTACTGTTAGAAAAAAATGTCAGACTGGGAGTCCAAGGTCTGATTTCTACACTTGACAAACCCCTGCGTGACCATAAGGAACTCAGTTTTCCTCTTAGTCAATTTCTTCAGTCATAAAAAGGAACAAATATTATCTGCTCTCATCTCAAAGGTTTTTTTTTTTTTTTACAAGTCAAATAAAATTAGATATGCTAAAGTACTTAATACTCAAAGCACAACCATGATTGATATTCTTAAGGAAAATATCACCTATTCTGAAAGGTCTTTCTATGTGCAAGAATCTGTTATATCAAACATGCTCTTGGCATGAAGGATTTGGTTATTTAAGGGAAGTATCACACTTTTTATGTCACACATTTCTTGGCTCAAATTCCTTTACCTAGAATTGAGATAAAAATCTCTGTAGTGGACAACTTTCTCCACAACTTTCAAAATATATCAGAATGACTTTTATTTATTTTAAAGTTTTATTTTAATAAAATTTAATATTAATAAGCATTATATAGTTCATTGACCAGTGATGGTAACCCTGTATCCCAGGATTTTTTCTTTTTTTTTTTTTTTCTTTTGGCTGTGCTGCACAGCTTGCGTGATCTCGGTTCTCTGACCAGGGATTGAACCCAGATCACCGCAGTGAAAGCACTGAGTCCTAACCACTGGACTGACAGGGAATTCCCTTCAGGATGTTTCCTTGAGTTATGCATTCCCTCTCCCAAGTATATAGAGATACTATGTATGAAATAAAATGTATCTGTTGTTCATAGTACATTCCTTACAAAGCTCTGGAGAGTAGGTTTAGATGTTTGGTTTTCTTGATTGTTGGCGGTGTTTTAGTAGAGCATTTACAAAAGCAACAAACCTTTCTCTTATTAATGCTGATCATTCCCAATAACAGAACTTAGACATGTGTTAGGTTAAGAGACCTTTCTCTATCCAAGGTGAATAGGTGAAAAAATTGAGGAAAATAGATAATTCTGCTTTTCCACAAATAATGTGGCCATTTCAATATTGCACATGAGGAAAGAGAAACTCAGAGGGAATAAAGTGTCACTAGCAAGTGGAACACTTAAGAATTGAATCCAGATCCATCTGATAGCAAGCAAATCCTGTGCACATCACTCTGTGCTAGAAGGTCCAGTTTAATTTAGTTAAATATATTTAATATTATATACACTTATACATTATATATTGTATTATATGTATGTTAAAAGAGAGGTAGAAGGGGAGAAAGAGAGAATGAGAAAAGGAGGGAGGCAAGCTATTTTGAGACTGTATTCTGTTTTCTGTTATTATTGCTATTATTACTGTTATTATTTTGTCTTTTACATTGCTTCCTGGTCTGCTTCTTGAGGTATTCAGGGAACAAGAGGATAGAGAAAGATTTTTTAATTTCACCAATATTAGGAGTCAAAAAAGATGAAAGAACATTAGCATTATATCATAAAATTTCATTTCAAATGTATGTAGCCAAAATTAAGATTGATATTGAGTTGTAGTTTGACTAGTTTGTTTTAGATTTGGATTAATTTTGAAGCTTTTATTAAAAGCACTCTATTTATAACCCAAAGTTCTTTGTAACTCAATTAAATGCTATCAATAAGAAATACCTTTTGAGTATGGTGTAAGGTAGTGTTCTAATTTCATTCTTTTACATGTAGCTGTCCAGTTTTCCCAGCACCACTTATTGAAGAGGCTGTCTTTTCTCCATTGTATGTTCTTGCCTCCTTTGTCATAAATTAGGTCCCATATGTGCATGGGTTTATCTCTGGGCATTCCATCTTGTACCATTGATCTATATTTCTGTTTTTGTGCCAGTACCATACTGTCTTGATAACTGTAGCTTTGTGGTATAGTTCAAAGTCAGGGGCACTGATTCCTCCAACTCCATTTTTCTTTCTCAAGATTGCTTTGGCTATTTGGAGTCTTTTGTGTTTCCATACGAATTGTAAATTTTTTTGTTCTAATTATGTGAAGAATGCCATTTGTTCACTTTATTGTACAAAAGAAACTAACACAGTATTGTGACGCAATTATACTCCAATAAAGATATGTTAAAAAAAAAAGAAATACCTTTTGATAAAAATATGGTTGATTAATTAAATAGAAATATTCACATAATATTGATGAGTAAACCAGAAATAAGGAGACCTTACTGCACTAGAAGATAGAGCAAGATACTAGATGTTAAAATTTGATTAAATAAAATTAAAATTCAATTTGAAATTTAATATTTAAATAAGTTATATCAGGCTTCCTATAAATAAGTAGTTTGAAAAAACATTATTGGAAAGCATATTTCCAAAAACACTTGATCATTTTAGATATTCTGTTTTTAAAAGTGTATGATCCAAGGCAGGCTCCTACCAAAGTTTCTCATTTATACCCATCATTAGACTAATTTGCTTAATGGACAGTCTTGATTACAAAACAAATTCCTTTGGAAACTTTAACCCTCAAAGAAAGGGAAAAGAGAACAGGTCATCAAAGAACATTCATTGGATGCCACAGAGAATGATTGTTCAACTTTCAAAGGATCTACTCAACTACTCCATCATTCAGCTTCAGAAGAAAATTATGAGTGGTTTTTATAAAAGGCCTTGGATGGAGTCAGGATAAACAAATCGAGCCACATTTTTGATCTGCCACCCCAGTAATTCTAATAAAAAGATTTTATTCTGATTTGTCATACACTTAGTGAACACATGTGAATGTGGGTTCTAGAATTTCAGTTAATGTCCAGAATAGTAAACTTCAGTTTCTGGAATTCTGTTTGAAAAACAGGACAGTTAACAATTTTCATGGCATTTTTCCATGGTGACTCAAAGATAATAGGTATTAGTTCCCAGAATACATCTTCATGTATTTTTAGTATCCTATTAAGTAATTGATTTAGACTTGGAATCTTAAAACTAATCTAAATCACCTTAGGCTTTCTTACCATTTCCTCACCATCATATTCTTTTCTAGTTTGAACATCATTCTTCTCTGTGGAGAAATTGGAAGCTAGGGTTTAATGGTTTGCTTTTCTATTGGTCGTTTGTTCATATTACCTAGCTGGCTCCAAGCAATGTCATTCTTATCCTATCCTTGGTTATCTTTTTGCTCTGAAAATATCAGAGAAATTTCTTTTCTTATATCCTTAGCATTTTTCACAAACATCAGACAACTCAGTATTGTTAGGTATTCATATTCTTCTTTCATGTTATGTTGTTCTTCCTTTCCCAGTTTTTCTTTTTAAACATACTTCTTAAGTGCAAAGTTACAAGAAAATCGGCCATATAATCATCCTGATTTCTTTAGATTCCTTTATGATTCTTAATCTAGATTGTTATAGATAAGAGAATATTAGAATGAACTGTAGAATAATATATGAATTTTTCTTTTTAATTTGTTTCTTACTGTCTGATGCTGCACTGTTCAATGTGGTAGTCACTTATATGTGGCTTTTGAGCTCTTGAAATGGAATTGGATACCAACATGTCCAATATAAAGATTAGATTTTATATTTTGTATGAAAAAATTATAAAATATCTCAATAATTTTTAATAGTGTTGCATGTTGAAATGATACTTTTAAAAAATATATTGA
This sequence comes from Monodon monoceros, assembly GCF_005190385.1. Lineage (NCBI taxonomy): Eukaryota > Metazoa > Chordata > Mammalia > Artiodactyla > Monodontidae > Monodon > Monodon monoceros. The sequence goes on along the minus strand of NW_021703767.1, from coordinate 92,714,801 downwards.
GCTAAATAAAATATTGAATTTACTTTCACCTGATTATACTTCTTTTTAAAAAACGTGTTAGAAAATGTAAAATTGCATATGTCACACATACTTGTTTCTGTTGGGTAGCATTGATTATTCTCAGAATACTTCTAATATTTTTAATTAATTGTATTATCTTCCTATTGCTGCTGTAACAAATTACCATAAATTTGGTGACTTAAACAACAAAAATTTATTAATTTGTAGTTCAGGAAGTGAGAAGTCTAAAGTGGGTTGGCAAAGGCTGTCTTCTTCGGAGGCTCAAGGGAGGAATCCATTTCTTTGCCTTTTCCAGCTTCTAGCGGCTACCTGTATTCCTTGGCTTATGGTCCTTTCCTCCATTTTCTAAGCCAGCAGTGTAGCACCTTCAAATCTCTCTCTATTTATCTCCCTGTGATCTCTGCTTCTGTTATCACATTTCTTAGTCTGACTCTGACTCTTCTGCCTCCTTCTTATAAGGACCCTTGTGATTACATCAGGCCCATCTCAAGATCCTTAATCACATCTACAAATTCCTTTGTGTCATATAAGGTAACACGTTCACAGATTCCAGAGATTAGGATGTGGATATTTTTGGAGGGCCATTGTTCTGCTTATTATATTAAGTACATTTAATGTTATGCATCCTTGGTTTGTTTGTTAATTACAATTTTTAAAATTTAATTTAAGAACAATGACACTTTAATATAAGCAACCAAACAGAAACAGAAACAAGTCTGAAGTGGCATGGTGCAATGGTTTCTCATCTATCAATGCCATGGACCACAGTGTGACCTTAGTTACATCAGTCATTTGCCTTCTTGGGCTTTTTCTATTTAGCAAAAGGAGATTTGGGGAGTCTATGCAAGGACTATAAAACTGTAATTCTTTGGGTCACAGTTCAAATATACTCTACTTTGTTTAATGATTAGTTTGAATCCTGGTAAAACTAATTTCAGCTATTTTTCCTGTATCTTTTATCAGATTTGTGAATGAGAATATGAATTATGAATTGGTTTAATGTATTGCAGATAGCAATTATACTTGCTTCATTGTATAATAGGTAAACTCCATTTTTCTAAACTACCTTATAGTCTGTTAATTTTGTGGCTTATAACAAATCTTGCTTTGAACTTTTTTGACATTATCTTCTCTGCATAATGTACTTAAGCAACTACTTTTTAAAAATTACTATTTTCTCTCTTTCCTTCTCTCCCTCCCTTCTAGTAAACTTAGATATAAGTGGTCAAGATTTCATTTTTAAAATAACAAAACATCATTTATTAGCTTGCTTATCTCTAGGGAGGTTTGGGAAGTTTTTAGAGAAAAAACCAAAATGCTTAAGCTGAAGGTCATGATTTTTAGAATGGATGGCTGGAAGGTTGAACAACTTCTTATGCATTGAGTGTAATGTGGTTTTATCATTCTATTTGATTGCATCATTCTACTGTTTGTTTCCAGGTATCAGAAATGATTTTATTCACATACAATCAAAAAACAAGCTCTAAATCCAAATACATGTGATTTTAGAAAAACATCCTTTTGAAACATTTGTTACATAATTCCTAGTTCAATGTAAATAATCAGACATTAACTAAAGAGGCAGATTTATGTATTCAGAGATCCTGAGAGGGAGAGACAGACACAGACGGAGAGAGAGAGGGAGAGAAAGAAAAAGATGGGGACACACACAGAAACATACAGAAACAGAGAGAGAGAGAGAGAGAGAGAGGGAATATCCATTCCTTTTTAAGATGTAATTTAAAGGTCTCCTTTATTTAATGTTTTAGGAAATTATGGGACTAAATATTTTGGGAGGTAGATGATGCTCATTAAATCACTAATTGAACAATAATGAAAATCCAGGCTAGTGTTTACTTTTAATTGTGTAATTGGCATAAAATCCTATTCAGAGAAGAAAGAGTAACCAACCCATGGGTGTGAAGACAATGAGATGGCAATGCCATTGGGATAGAACTAAAAATTTTTTTTCCAGCTTGAACTACAGAACATTAATTTTCATGTGACTTTTCCATAGTTAGGTCAAATTTTACAATAAATTTTATTAATACTGGAAATAAGACTCAAATAAGCTAATATACAATAAACTTTAATGGATGAAGTACAATAGGATGGTTTCCTGGTTTCCTGGTTGTATTTATTTGGTACTAAAGGAATACTTAAGGAATACTTTTAATACTTATTATAAAATACATTTTAGACTGCACTACAGTGTATTAAAATTAATCATGGTATGATGGAGTCAAAAGCAGCTAAAATATCAAGAGAATCTGCTGTGACAGTTATGAGAGGGTCAGCATAAATACTATTTAATCTTACAAATGTATAAAGATCTGCAATTTAAAATAAATCAGATATTCCACAAAATGATAATGTATTAAGCTATTAACTAAAATCTTTGAAGTTGAAAAAAATATATATATATAAAAATATATATATATAAAACATCTTTATTGGAGTATAATTGCTTTACAATGGTGTGTTAGTTTCTGCTTTATAACAAAGTGAATCAGCTATACATATACATATGTTCCCATATCTCTTCCCTCTCGCGTCTCCCTCCCACCCTCCCTATCCCACCCCTCTAGGTGGTCACAAAGCACCGAGCTGATCTCCCTGTGCTATGCGGCTGCTTCCCACTAGCTAGCTATTTTACATTTGGTAGTGTATATATGTCCATGCCACTCTCTCACTTTGTCACAGCTTACCCTTCCCCCTCCCCATATCCTCAAGTCCATTCTCTAGTAGGTCTGTGTCTTTATTCCTGTCTTACCCCTAGGTTCTTCATGACCTTTGAAAATGTATATATTTTTAAGTAAAGAATAATTGTACCAATTAAAGATAAGTATCAATAATAGGTATTTTAAAAAAGAGCTCCTTCAAAAAGAAATGAAACAGATTCTTAATTATTAGCATATTATTAGCATAATAGCACAAATATTTGGAAGTTTTTAATAGATCAAAATGATTTAAGCTTGTTTTGAAATTTTTGATGTATTTCTGACTAAGTCCCTGAGCTTTGCAAATATGTTTCATTATCTCATACAACCCTTGATGAAGAAGCCCCATTTCTCTATGTAATAGTTTCATCCTAAAATATCTAGTCTTGATCATTCCTTCTTTGGTTTCCATTACAGGTCTTCAAACCAAGAAATATAAAGATGCATCTGGTAAATTTAGTATTCAAGCAGGTGTGTTCTCCCAATACATACCTGAAATATTCAGTATCAGTCAAGTGTTTTAAGTAGTCTTTTCTAATTAAGCAGGCTTATGTGAGCAGATTCTTCCCTGTAGAAAGAACCTCTTCGTAAACAGCCACCTTTGCAGTAGTTAGACCTTGTAATGTTGCAACATTTTTCATAATCCCCAATTGCCATGCATTTAGATTCAAGACTTGAGCACTTAAAATGAGGTTACATCAGGGGAGTTCTGAAGATGGTAGAGGAGTATTTTTTCCGAAGACTTGCTTTTGAAATATGTTTTACAATATTTTATAAGGTATTTTTTTTTCAGACATAGACCAATCTTTCATAACATCCTAAAATGTTTACTACCAGGCAGAACTTGATTGATTTGACGTGGTCATAAAAGTGTGCTTTTATATCAATTATCCAAAAAAAAATTACAGTTCTCTTTTCATAATGACTCTTGTATTAAAAGCAACAATTAAATACTTTCTCATCTAGTTTTTCATAGAACCATGCAATTTATTTATATGATCCATTTGGTATTAATCATTTTTTTAATTCATTTACAGTAAAGAAATTGAAATAGGATGTGTAATCCTACCTACTGTGGGTTTTTTCAGCTGAAATTTTAGTGATGCAATCAAATTAGAATCCCATATTCCAATTGGCACTCAAGTTTGCCCTTCTTGGCCCTTCATTACCCATTATTGTTAGTCATAGTAATTTTTTACTTCCCTCCTCTATTTCATTCTCTGAAGAGAGACTAGTGAGCCCATCCAGCATAGAGAATAAATTTGTTTTCTTCATGTACTGACTAGTTTCACTCTTTGATCTATTGAGTCATTCATTCACTAATCATTTGCACTATGAGGAATATAAAGATTAAGTAAGTTTCTATCATCTCTGTAAAGTAAACCATCAGGGAAAGAAGTGAATTTTATTCATGTTTTATTCTCATCCTCCTACTTCTTCTTTTACTTTTCCACCTTCAGTGACTCTTTCAACCTGTCAAACAAGTTTGCACTTAAACACACTAAAAATGAACCTTCATTTTTATATTAATATCTATATCTCTTCAGTATGCATGGTGAAGTATTAATTCAGAAAAACTGGTAACCATTTACAATCAACAAATCAATAATCAATAGCAAATTCAGGGTTTGTGGTTGTTGTTTGTTTTAAAGTCAAGTCTTCTGTGATATGCTTTGTACTGTGCCCAGTATGCAAGAGGTATTCAATAAGTGGTTACTGAAAGAATATGTGAACCTCTCCAAATTTCAGAAATATTGTATCTGCTTCTTGTAGACCCCTTGTCTGCTCTATTCTCAAAGGAAATTAAATTGTTCTCTTACTCTTTCTTTATAATAAAGCTGCTTTGCTTATTGCCCAGGAACACTGTTCTGAATGGTTGACAATCTATTGTTTGACGATTTGTCTTTCCTGAGTTCACTGTGAGTTGAGAATATTAACTGCTAATATAGCTCATTTTACTTCTAAGATTGGGCTCTAAAGAATTCTTCCCGAATATTTGGTATCTTCTCCTATTTTGCATTAATTATGAAAAATACTATCTAATGACTTTGAAATGAGATTTCCAGTTCTCATATTTCACATCAACAAAGTCTCCTTATTTGAATTCACATGTGTGTTTTAAATGTTCTGGAAGAATCTTCTTTTGTGTTGTAGTTTGGCTTGGGGCTACTCTGAATTTGGTGGTTTTCAGTTAACTGGTCAGAACTGAACATGATCAATTAATTGCCTGTTTCACAATTTCAGAGGCCCAGTTGCTATATGTAAGATCAAAGGAAAATACCCCCCCAAAAAAGCTAGTTAAGCATTACTTTTTCCCCCTATTTCAACCATATTTTTCTCATTTAGGTGGTGATTTTTGCTTGCTAGTTGGAAATTTTTATACCCCTTATAGAAATAAATAAGCATCTATGCATTTCCAGTTCTTAGAAGTATAAAGAACTACAAATTTAAAAAAATCTGTATAGATTTTAAAAATCTATATAGACTTCTATGCAGACAGTACATTATGAAATTCTGAACTCTCATATTATTTTTTTCACTTCTACATATACTTATTCTAAACAGAAATTTTTCTAAAACTACAAGCGTTCGTAGAAATCATCTAATTTAAATATTTCATTTTAAGAAAATGGTTCAGACATACAAACACTTTACAATGTGATATTATAAATACCTGTGTGGTCAAGATTCAGTATGAGAAAGAAAGCGCTGAACATTGGGTTGAGGCTCCCCACAATGTCTTTCCAATTTCGTTCATCCCAGAGATAACCTATGCCCTGAATTTCATGCTTATCATTATCATGCATGTTTATATAATTTTGCTATATACACATATGCTCAAAAACAATAGATATAATTAGATATAATAATGTTTTAAAACTTGATATATAAATATATCATCCCACAAGTACCTTTCTGCAACTCTGCTTTTGTTGTTGCAGCTCCACATTGCACTTTTGAGGTGCAGTCATGCTAACTCAAGTAGCTATAGTGCATTCACTTTTCTTTTTACTGCATCTAATATTGCAGTATGTGAATATTCTATAAATTCCTTGTTCACTAATATATCCGAAGATGTTTTTATTTTTTCTCTTTCAAGTAATTTTACAATGGGTATTTTCCATACATGCATAGAGACCTAGAGAAGAATGCACGAGTGGAGAGACTGGATTTTGGGATGGAAGAATCTTTATCACTCAACTTCTCTTGAAAGTTGTACTATTACCTGTTCTTCACGGTTTCTCCACATCCTCATAAATATTTCATATTGCTGGACTTATAAAATTTTGCCAATTTCATAGCTGTGAAATTATATTTCATCATTTTAACTTGCATTTCTCTACTAACTAGGGAAATTGAATACCTTTTTCAGATGTTTATTGGACATTGAGAATCCTCTTCTGTCAACTGACTGTTCATCTTGTTGGCTCATTTCTTTTCTATAATATTTTTGTCTTTATCGATTTATAAGAAATCTGTATGTACTTGGATACCAATCCTTCTTTGGTTATATAACCAGAGATATCGCATAGCAAATATATTCTCTCAGTCTATGTTTTGACTTTTTGTATGTACATACATTTTTTTCATATGCCTAATCTATTGTCTGAATAATTCATCTTTCCTTACTGCCCTCTAATGCCACCTGGTATTTATCAAGTTTCCATAAATGTGGAGATATATTTCTAAGCCCTCTATTTTGTTCCCCTGGACCAACTTCTAGCTATGAACCAAAGCTCCATTGCCTCAATTACTGTCATTATATATTAAGCCTTAATAGTCAATATAGAAATTCCCCATACCTTGTTCTTCAAAATTGTATTGACAAGTTTTGACCCTTTCCTCTTGTATAAACACTTTAGAATTAACTTTTCAAGTTCTATGAAAAACTACGGTGGGCTTTCAATAATAATTACTTCAGTTTTATAGATTAATTTACAATTGAGTCTTCCATCCAGGAGCAAGTATACTTGTTAGTTTATTTGAGTTTACTCTTTAATTTTAATAGATAAATTAACCCTGGGTCAGAAGTGACTGCTCAAAGTCACATAGCCAATTAATAACAAAACCAGTGGTAGAAGGAAGATCTCTTGACTCCTTAGTAGCTCGTACACTAAAAATGTTTAATTATTTAGTCAGTTAGGAAAGAAGACCTTGGAGTCCTTGCAGCTACTGCACCCACCAGCAGGAAAGTGAATTCAACTTCCCGAGTTTACTAGGCCCTTGATAAATCAGAGTGTAGTCAGAGGGCTTGCTAGAAATGCAGAATTTCATCCCTTCCCTGGTCCTACTGAATCAGAATCCTCACTTTTAAAAGATCTCTGGGTTATTGGTAGGCACATTAAAGTTTATGAAATATTGCTTACCAAACAATCCTGAAATTCATTGCATTGGTTGTTTTTCTCTAAAACCTGCCCCAAATGCATATATATATATATATATATATATATATATATATACACACACACACACATATGAATATTCCTTTAAAGGAAACAAAATGTTAAGGGTTTTTCTAAAAACAGCATATCTCAGGAATACTGAGGCTTCTTTTGATATCTGTAGTTATTCAGGAAACAAATACATTTGCTTTGAAATCACTAGCTGCCCCAAATTGGCCTTTTAGCTACTATCAGCCATTGGGGAAAATTCTGTAGAAAAAAGATGGAATACTGCAGAGACAGAAGCACAGAAGATTCAGTCTTTAAAGTAAAACAAAGAAGAAAGATCAGACGATTTTTTCAAGTAGTCACATACTATTCATGTTAATCTCTGTTCAGCCTTCTTCTTGTTTCACTACTATAGCAGCCAGTTATCTACAGCGGGGAGAGGGGAGGGAAAAAAAAAAAACGGTGAGGAGAGGGGATTTAAAAAAAAAAAAAAAAAAGTGAGATCCCTGCAATATCACGTCAAGCCACTAGGGGTATCTTTGTACCATTTTTCATCCTGCACTGATTTGGAGTAGAAACCTATATTAGGGGAAAACCAGGGTCCTCGGCATTTTTTGCGAGCAGTGCACCCAGAATCCAAAAAAGACTTTAAAAAGAAAGAAGGAAAGAATCCACAGTTCGTTTGGTCATCTGAACAGGGCTACGAAATCGCTCTACTGGACATCAGCACCAGGGATTCATTTTTGAGGTCAATTTCCAATCGAGATAAATCTATTGGATTAGTAGGATTATCTGATTGCAGCTGAAAGAAGTAACGTTGTTTGATCATTTGTATTTTTCGCCTGATGGTCGGATTTACATGGAGGTGGCTTTGAGTCTCAAGGATTCTGGATCGTGGTTGCATCTGGAGAGAAAAAAGGATCAATCGAAACGTTTTGGAAGTGTCCGTGGGTGAATAAAAAAAAGAAAAAAAAAGGAAGGGGGGGCGCAAAACTGGGGTTGCGGCTGCTTAGAGAAGAAAAAAATAAATAAAATAAAGGAAGCATCTTGAATTCTGAAACAAGAATTAACCGGGTGCTCGAGATTCCAAAATAAGCGTCTAGGAGCTGGTAAATACTTAGAGCAATTCAGCTTGAATTTGACGGCGAAGTGTTACAGAAACTGTCTCCTTGAATTATTGGAAGGGGACTGGGGGAAGATGAGGGGGCTCCTTCTGTGGATTTATCTTACTGAGGGTAAGTGTGGGGTATTTTATTGGGAGGGGGCTGCCTGGGTCTGTGTGCCGCCGCGCGGAAGGTGCTGCGGACACGGTGCCTGTGAAATGGAAAGAGAAGTGGGGGATGTAGACCACCTCGCGCATCTCCGGTGGATCGCTAGGGAGCTACCTAGATCGAGCTTAAAAACCTTATTTTGTGGCGTCGGTGGGGAAGCCAAGCAACCCTCCAAGCTCTCAAGTTTGCATTGAAAATCTCTCAGTTGGGAGATCCCTCTTGGATCTAGTGCTTTCTCCTAGTGATACTTTAAGGAGAGGCGGCAGCGATGCCTTGGAAAACCTGCATGTGGAAGGCGGGGAAACCCAAGTAGAAATCGCTGCTGCCTTGGCCGCGGTTTTGGTGGCTGTCTTGGCTTCCAGGGGGAATTTTGCAGGGGAAATTGGCCGTTTCATATTGTCTCTTTCTCCCTCGCTCTTTCTTCCTTCCCCTTCCCGCCTCTCCCTCCTCTCAGAAACACCAAAGGGTTACAGGGTCACTGCATCGGACAGAGACAGTAGAAGTGGGTGACTGGCCACACATGTTGTTTTGTAATTCACTTGCTCGACTTTGCATAATACAGTCCGAGGTAACTTTCTTCGAGTTGGACGAGTCCAGGAAGGCGTTGCAGCCTTTCTGCCGAGGGCCCAGGCTGGCAAGTGCGCCAGGCAGCCGGCTGCATTTCTGATGGATCCCTACCCTGGCTCCCTCGCCAGTTACTGGCTTTTCTTTCCAACTGAGCGGTGCGCGCGTTTCCAGACATTTTCTTGCAACTGAATTCAGGGATTTTTTTTTTCTTTTTCTTTAAAAATGTTATTTCATTGCTCTCAGCAAAAGCTCGTCTTTATTTACAGTAGGAAAATCAATTTCAGCAGATATAATTAAAATTAATCACTCAAATGAGTGAATATTAATTGACTTAGGAAACTATAAGTTGCTTTGGAATCAGAAAAGCATATTATTCTGAACCAATTTTGGAGTCCACATAGGTTCAGAACAATTACATATAAAGAAGTGGTTCGTTTAAAATATGTAGATAGATATGTTAAATAAGTTAATGCACTCCCCTCCCTTTATAAGCTTCTAATACCTCAGCATCATAGTTTTAGTTGGCTTTTCCTATTTAAGGCCAATTTGTTAAATTTTAAACCTCAGACATTCAGCTGTATTAGAATAAAATGGAGATATATAATAGTTAAACTACAAAATAATGTATTTTCTACATTTTAATCTTTTAAAGAAAAGCATCAAATATTTTTTCAGGGGTTTCTGTTTATAGATTATGAAATGTGACCTTTATGGTTTTAACATTGAAACCTCTTCATTAAGTGTGAACTCATTGAAAGGCAACTCTTCAATATCATCTAAAGCACTCATCATCCCAATACTTATTTCAGGAATTCCAGATACAACAGACATTCAGGTATTAAAAGAGGAGCCTCACCAAACTTTCTTCCTGGATTTGTGTGTGTATACGTGTTTCGTAAATCTAAACACTGAAACAAGAACAATGCCATTCCTTTTTTAAGATTAAATAGTAAAATATGAAACTCTTGTCTCCCAAGGATTCTACAGTGGAAAAGTTACTTATTTCTGCAGACTTTGCGTAAGTTTTTCTAGAGATGATAAAAACAGTAAGAAATAGTTTCTAAAAGCCTAACTGTTAGTTTTAAGAAGATATCTGAGAGGTTAGGTTTGCCTTTTTTTAAAAAAAAAAAAACGCAGCTCTAAATCACGTGGTTTATGTGCAGCAAGAACTAGAAGAATGGATATTCTGCATTTTGGTACATTCTAGCCACTGATGCTGGCCACATAGTCCACTAATATTAACATCTTTTTCAAAGTTTAAGTTAAAAAAGACAGCTAGCAAGTAACATATTAAATGATAATAGTAAATCAATAATGAAGGTGAATGGGAGATGGGCTGGGATTCCTCTTTTTAGACTAGTAGAGAATATAATGTTGATACTATAAAAGTAGATGGAGAATATGAAATATGAAAAAGGAAGTCATTTTAAAATTTAATTTGCATATTTCACAACCACTGACCCAGTGGTCATGGCATGTGCTAAAGCCAGAATAGTCAGCTTAAAGTGCCTTTGTAATGGCTGAACAATATCTTCGTTTGTCAAGAATAATCAATACTTAGTAGTCCCTCGTTCCATTTTCTTTTGGCAGTAAAAATGAAAAGGGGGAAACTTTGGCCCACTCTATGGTTTCTACAAGCAGTTCCTACATAAAACTTTGGTAAACTTTGTAGGTGGTAGATCCACTTTGGAAGGTTAATAATGATAGAAATAAAAATAAAATGATACACCACAAAAAAATTTTAAAGCTATAGCCAGTAAATGAAGAGCAAGTTACCCAGTTACATAAAAGTTCTCTATTAATAGAGTGGTTGACTCTAAGAACTATTGAAAAACCTGAAGAGTTCATTTAGAAAATTAATTACATTTGCTCTACTTTATCCAAATACATTTTTTTTTGGTCATGATTATTAAAAAGAACATGGTAGCCTTGATCAGCTGTTCCAATTTTGCTATTGAATAACACAAAATGTGGTAGTTTGGGGTAAAGAAATAGAAACTCTCAATTAGCCCTGAAAGTTGCAAGCACAGTTCCTAATGTATGTGACAAGAAATAGCGTTGGATTCCCCCAAGCTTATCACCATGGAAAAACTGATGTTGATTCACTGGAGCTTTGCTGCACCTGTCTCTCGAAAGCCTTCCACGTGTTCTAGCTGGCCTAACATTCAGGGGGTGCTGAATACATTTGCTGCAGATTCGTTCCATGATTTGAGACATTTAAATACAGTTAAATATTATTCTACATTAACTGATTTTCTTTTAAAGAAAATTGCTACACACTCTTAATTGAAAGCAAAATGAAAAGGGCAATCCTTTTTAAATGATTTGTTGAAATTTATCACATGGCTTCTCAAAGTGCAAATCTTCCATCTCTTTTGCTTTATCAAGAAATGCAAAAAATATAAAACCCTTAAAACTTAAAAAGTTTCAATATTTCAAATTTGCAAAACACAGAAACATTGAAAAAATTAACATATAGAACACTCACGATGAATTTAGGGTGTCCTTTTAAATGCCTTTTAAAAGGTAATTTAAAACATTTTGAGGCAGCTAACCTCTTAATCTTGTGGGATAGCTACATTCTCAACTGTTCCTAAGAATAATTCCTTAATAGTAACAGGTTTGATTATTTATGCTTTGTTATTAATGGCATCACACTGACAATGTCAAATATTGCTATGTTACTATAAAAGGATATGAATTATTTCTGCCTTCAATATCTCCCCCCGCCAAAGAAAACCCACCTATTTGGTAGCAAACATGTTTGAAAGAGAAAGACTGCCAACTCTAAGCTTAACTGAAGTCAGGGAAAACTAGTAAATCACTCCAGACATTTGAAATTATTAGACATTAAACTTTTGGGGGATTTTATATGAAGTCTTTTTATAACAGTCGATATAATCTCTTCTGTGTCTATTTCCATTGCATGTAAGAGAAATTCTAGTCAATGGCAAAATGCTTTACTGCTGCCATTACTGCAGACTTTATAGATGAGAGATGTGTCAGCATGTTAGCTTTAGCAGTAATGCCTCTTTTGTGTGAAACCTTATGGGCCTTACAGGCACTTTCTCATCCTGACACTCATAAAACATTCAATTCCCCATATTTATTATTTAATTTTCTTCCTATATATAGCAACAGAGCACTTCAGTATATGAATGTGTACCCAAAAAGATGACAGGCAAACATGAATGGGACTAATGAGCTTTAATAATACACATATTAGGGGTTGCTAAAGGAAGTTTAATTAAGAAAAACAAGTTGAGCATGAAATTCATTTTGGAACAAATGCAAGTTAAGTTATTGCTACAGATGTAAAATCAAAAATCACAGGGATACATCACAGGAAATAAAGTTCCAGCCTGAGACTAGACCTACTAAATGCAGTTGACATCTTAGGACTTGCCTTTAAGTTGATGAGCTTGGGCCTGACTTATGAAATCGAAGAATATACACTTTTTCACAGTTTTCACTCTTTTATAGCAATTTTGGTTTAGTACGTTAACTCTGTATCCAGGCATGTTCTGTATTAGTCCCCTTGAGACAGGCCACACAGTAGCCTTTCATTTCTCTATGGTCTACTTTTCTAATACCACATATGCCTGCAGGTAGGGCTACCTGCCAAAACCCATGCCATCCCTTTGGGTGTGCTGTAAGTGGTGCTTCAGTAGGAGATCTGCTCATATATCAATTTACCTGCACCTATAGTTTAATTTTTGGCACAATTTAGAAAATAAGTGGATTTATTTATCTGTTTTCTTGCTTATTTATTTATTTGGTAGTGGCATTGTATATTGGGGCAGAAATTGAAGAAGAGAGAGAATATTGGGTAAATATTTCCTTAGAATGTGGTTTTCTCATATTTTGTCTGTATTTAAATAATGTAGGTACATTCTGGGAAGAGTGAAGCAGTCAGGCAATAATATGAAGGTCTTATGTATGCTCCTCAACAACTGCCTTTTTGGAAACAACCAATTGATAGGCTAATTTATTATTCATACAGACCTTTGGCATCACTTGTGTGTAACAGTAGTTTTTTCTTCCTTGAAACACCCAATGAATATTGAGTCTTCAGAAGAAAAGAGGTTAGTTGTAACATTTCAAAATGAATTGAAAATCTTGCCTTTTTTTTAGATAGTTATGGTGAATACTTTCATACTGTCGTATGGAATAGTCCATATTGGAACTTTAACATGGTCACACATTAAATCAATAAATACTGATTTGATAAAAAAACTAACTTAGAATTATCACTGGCATAAGTTTTTCCCATAGGACAACCATTCCGCTTATGATAGAACTGACCAGGGAAACAGTGATTACTACATATCACATTGACCAACAGTTATCACAGTATTCACACCTGAAAATAATACTTGAGCCATCAATTCATTAACCGTAATGCTAAAAGGAGTAAAATTTCACTTCTGTAACCATTATGTTTCAAGTCAGTGCATCTGTCATTTTTAATTTAAATCTATATTACTTAGCTATCCAAAACTTTACATGCAAGTGACATTGTTATCTATCCTTTCTCTTATGGGTTAAAAAAAAAAAAAGTCACTAGTTTCTTTACTTCTTTAACTGTGCCAAGTACTCTACTGCATATGTTGCTCTAAGATTGATGCCAAAAGTTTCTATTATTTAGAGCTGTGGTCTTTAGTAATAAATCTGAGGAATTATTTAATATATAAGAGTAAAACATTTTACATGCTGTAATAATACAGTAGTAGTAGTCTGTATAACAGCCATAATGGCAGGGATTTTTGTCTGGCTTTTCAAAGCTATGTGTGTTTCTCCCCAACACCTAGAACAGTGCCTGGTATATCAGTAGTGACCAATAAATACTGCTAAATAAATATAGAGATCTGGTTCTAGCCTTGGATGTTAACAACTAAATTGGTAACCTCTTGCTTAATACCTGATCTCTTCACTTTTGCTTTTAATTTTTTCTTAACATAAATTGTTGTTTGAATTGATAGATATTTAAAGCTATGTGCAAAATTCCAAAAGTAGAAAGGAATATATTTAAAAGATTGCATTTTAATCAAAGATAAATAATAATTAAAACTTTTTAGTGAAATTTTTATACAGTTTATTTTATTTTGTTAAATTATTTTATCAAGACTCATAAGTATAATAGGATTGTTTGTGGTTATACTTTACTAAAATGTACATTAGAATTATTTTCTGCCATGTAGAAAATGTGATATCTCAAGGAACTTTGGAAGCGCTAAAAATTATTTCAAACACTTAGAACACGGGCAGTAAGATCTAAAATATAATCATGTTTGGCATTTTGGCCATTAATTCTTTTTTCAATTTTTAAAGCAATTTATAATTACAAATTTCCTATTGTTCAGTTTTATTTAAATGGTGAAATAATTTAAACTTACTCCATGTGTATATTAAATTCTTGTGAATATATATTCATTGACGTTTTGTTACACAAATGGCCCATGAATAGAGCATTGTTTTGAATTTTGTTATTATTAGTACTAATGGATCTGTAATACGAAGAGAAAATAAAAGATGTGGATATCTGAAGAAGACTGCAAGTGTAATAGCCTTTCCCCTTTGGGGCACTGGTTGAGCTCTAAGCCAGGTCAGGAGTGACAGAACCCTTATTGTTGTTTGGTGCCTTACACGAAAGGAGTTGGTGGTCTCAGTCCAGTTCCTAGCAGACAGTTACTGCTTAAACAATAGTAACTATAGTATTTGCCAATTCCAGCAGAAGCCTAGGACTGAATGGGCACAAAGGTTTAACTCCCCCCTCTCTGCTAATCATCCTCCAAGGGGTCAAGATTGACTCACCCTGGCACAGGGCCATACTGAGAAACTTAGCCCTTCCTCTGCCAAAGTTGTAGCAATTCTCTGGCAGCACGGAATTTTTTAAAGAGGAATTTAATTAAACAGGGCACCAGGAATGGCAATTCTCCACTCTTCCCAGGCACAGCAACTCACCAGAAAGAAAAATAGGCTTAAATACTGAATTGAGAAGGTAGCACTGCTCTTAGGTTGTACTGTCTTCTCTATAAAGATACTGGCAGGCATAATTAAGTTGCTTCTGGACACGATGGCTTGCAACCCAAAAGGGGCTCTTGTCAGACAAAAGCCTCATTAATATCAAGGGAAGTAATCAGCTCTACCTAGCTGTCTCTCCTGAGCTCTTGAGTGATTATTCATTTCTTTTGGGAGAATCACAGGGTCACCAAATGGTTTTAAAAATATGTCCTGTGGTATTTTACATATACATTAAAACTGTTGCCCATGCTTTTTTTTTTAACAACCTGTTTTACAGTTCTTGCCCTTCTTGCCCCCTTAACCTTCTTGCTCCTCAGTAGATTTTAAATTTAACAATTAATATTTAGATATTCTATCTGAGAATAGCTTCAGAGTAAACAGAAAGTAAAACTTGTTTTATACAGTTAGATGTTAAATGGATTGTTTTACTTGCATACCCAAAACAAAACAAACAGGAACCACCCAATGTTTAGCCATTTGTGTAATGACGGTCTTAGTAGAAATATTCAGTTGCAGAATGCAGAAGGAAACACTACCACTTAGATCTCTTTTTCTTTGTGTTGTCAGAAAGCTGTTATGGCATCTTAAAATCCCAATTTTTGCCAAACAGTAATGGAATTAGTCACCAGTCTATATGACCGTCCATGCACACCTCTGCATGATGAGGAATTTTCATTGTACTTCAACTTGTCATCACCTCTTCTCTGTTTTATCTTCTCTTGCTGCAACTGTAATTAAGATAATGCCTTCACAGAGGTCAAGTATCACAGATGAATAAATAAAATCTGAGGATAGGGTTAATTAATGAAAAACAATATAATGAATGAATGGGCTATTCATTCAAGAAATATTCTCCAGTGACCTACAATGTAATAAATTGTTCGGGGGATGGTAGTTACAAATCAGCAATTCAAAAGCCATAGCCTCTGTTCTCAAAGATTAAGGCTAATCTGATTATGTTATTTTTGTGATTATAATTATTCTCATCATACTTGGAGTAAGATCTCACATCCCTAATTTTTTGGCCTAGAATTTCTTGAAATGTCACTTCTTCTCCAGCCTGATGCCCCACCCTTCTCTCAAGTTACACTGATCTCTTTGTTAATAGGGAGCCCCAGGCTTCACAGCATTTGGGTCTCCCCTTGCCTCTGTCTGACACAGTTTGCCCCCTGACAACTTCTACTCATCTTTCAGAACCCAGTTTACAGGTCACTTCTTCAGGAAGATCATCCTTTCCACTCCAGACTCATTAACTCTCCCCTCAGAGCATTATCCTTCTTGGCAAAGCATTTATGACTAAATAGTTACCTGTGTGATTGATTTACATAAAGTTTGTCTTCCCCATTGAACTTTAGTCTCTTTGGGAATCATCACCATGCCTCTCTCCTTCATGTTGGCCTTCCCCGTGCCTGACACTAAATGATGTAATTATATAAGAATGAATAGGGAATCCAAGTTTACAAATTACTACAGTAAAAAGTACTACAGGTTCAGTTACAAGAAAGGCAACAAATGCTTTGAGAGTTGCGGGGAGGGAGTGTTTTTGTGACTGGGAGGGTCTGAGAAGGAAGTACTGACATTTGAGCCAGACCTTGAGGGATCCTAGCTGGAGTCCCTCCAGGCAAAATCTGATGGGGAGAGTATTTTTCAGGAAGGAAGATCTTGGTAAACAAGTTAGGTCCAATTCACTGACCTTGGCTCCCAGTGCTGTGTTTTGTTTGTTTGTTTTAGTTAATATTGTTTTTTCACAAAGATAGTTTGCTACCAGGTATAACCTCTGTGATATACTTGTGATTTTTTCCTGTTAAAATATTTTGTTGGTAAAATTTTTTTCTTCTATTTCTGTCAAATTTTAGTTTGCCTTTTCTCCGTAACATTCTGTTTTCTCTGTTATTTACTTACATCATTGGAGAAGTTCATTCAGAGTAGAAATAGCCCAAGGAGAGAGAGAACAAGTAGAACCCTGCTTCCATGTTCTGTGAAGGAAGGGAGAACGGGATGTAACCTGGGAACCCACTGAGGCCTGCTTACCCTTCCTCCTAGAAGGAGGCTCTGGATAGAATTGAGGAAGAGGCAGGGTTTATCTTTAGAGTCTCTAAATTCTTCTGCCTTATCTCTTTCTATTTGTTGGAACTCCCTACGTTCATAAAAATGTTTTTTTTTTGTTGTTGAAAAGTGTTTCAGTGGCTTTGTGTTTCTGATCTTTAGTTTAATTATCTGTTACATAGAGATGATAATTGTCTCTAACTCATGGTATTTAGACACAGCTAAATGAGATGATATAGTTAGCTCAGTGGCCCCAGTCCATACTTGTTGGTGCTAGCATTAATCAAGTTATTAATTAATTAACGATGAACATGCCAGTATATACTTGTCACCATGTTCTCCATAGCTACGTGTTGGTATGGCCACAACATGGGCTGTGATAGACCTTGAACTTCTACATGATTAAGGTCTTGAACTTTGATATTCCCATCTTTGTGATTTTTGGTTCTAATTCTTTCTTACGTTTTCTCCTTGTACCCTTCTGGTTCTGCCTGCCTTCCTACCCAGATTTAGTTAATCTATTCAACACTAGAATTACCATTTCTTATAACCTTTGCTCCTTGAAATTCTACCATTCTTGCCTTGCTTACCCCTATTCCTAACTGCTGTCATTTACTCTCTGACCCAGGTTATGGAATGTTGCTGGAAAAACTTTCAATACCACACCATTTGGAGCCGCTCCAAATTATGCCTATTAATTAACCTCAGCAAGCTAATCAGCCACCTTCATATCTCCCTCCTGTTGGTGTCCTGTGTATTTCACTCTCCTGAAAACCTTCAAACTGAGCGTACGACTTTATTGAGTTTGTCTCATTCAGGAGCAAAGCAAAGTGTCATGTATCATAAAGGTTCAGGACATATTCTTTAGAGTTAGGGAGTCTACCTTTTTATTTATTTATTTATTTATTTTAGCTTTGTGGCCTTAAGAAAGTTATCTAACCACATAAAGCCTCATTTTCCTCATCTCAGATAATAATACTTGGCTTATAATTTTGTTGTGAGGACTGAATGTAAAGTGCTTTGGACAGAGCTTGGCAAATATTTGATGGTCTATAATATTAGCTTTTCTTGATGTCATTGTCACATAAATGTGGATGTATTTAGCTGTACTCCAAACTGTACATGAAAATAAAACTGTTTCCAGTTTCTTTCCCACCAATTCATTCACTAAAGTAATGGTTTCCACGCCTTTGTGGTCACATAATCCTCTGTTTTTGATAACCAAATCATAAAAAAGTATAAAATATATACTTATACTCCTACATAAATATCTCTACCATCAGGTTGCAAAACATACACAAAAATAGACACTAAGTGATGAGAAAGATGTCAGTTTTTTTTTTTTTTAACATAAACTTGATGCCTTCTTCCCATGATTCATTAATAGCTCAAGATGTAGAGATTCTTAGGGCACAGTTCACAGCTACTAAAATGGATATAAATTTTCATTTCAAAGTTATCTTTCTGATGTTTGCAAATATTTTTGTCTGCTTGTTATTATATATGATTAGATAGCCATTATTTTCAGTCTTGCAATGTAGCTGAAAACTTATGCTAGAACTAGGAGAAGTTTTATTTCTGCTCTGTTTTTGTCCATATATATATATATATATTTTTTTTTTTTTTTTTTTGCGGTACGCGGGCCCCTCACTGTTGTGGCCTCTCCCGTTGCGGAGCCCAGGCTCCAGACGCGCAGGCTCAGCGGCCATGGCTCACGGGCCCAGCCGCTCCGCGGCATGTGGGATCTTCCCGGACCGGGGCACGAACCCGCGTCCCCTGCATCGGCAGGCGGACTCTCAACCACTGTGCCACCAGGGAAGCCCTGTCCTTATTCTATTACTAGTATTTCCTTTAATCTATATCTTGTGGGAAAATCTTAATGTAGTAGCCAATTTTTTGAGGGTTACATGAACTAAAACATGATGAAAAAGGTATACATGTGTTTATTCAGTGATATTAACTCTAATACATCACCAAACATTGAAAAGGAGCGGTAACAACAACAAAATGCCACCTGCTGGCAAACCCACCGCAGTGTAGAACCATCACCTTCCAAAGAACATCTCAAGTGCTGTGTGCATCACACAACCACGTGAAGACACTGGCATGAAACCATATATTCATATTAGCAAAGCTTAATTTCTTTCTCTTTTTGCTTTATAAAAAAATTACAATACATAGAAGTTCAGTGATTTACTTCCCTTCTCTCATCTGGTAGTCTTGTGGTGGGGTATAAACACACTGCTTTGGGTATCCCTGCTCCACAGTACTGCCAGTTTAATTTTCTTGTGAATAGATTTGATAATACTCTTCCCCTGCTAAGAACATTTAATGGCTTTTCATCATCCAGTGAATAAAATCCAAACTCTTTAGCCTTTTAATTAAGGGCTTGCTTGATTTGGCTGTAACCTGCCTTTCCAGTCTCATCCAGTGCTCAACCTCATTTACTCTGTGTTCTGCCCAAACTAAACTGTGCCCTCCTCAAATGTGGCTGCTGCTTTCCTTTCTGTCATAGGTCAGGTTTCCCAGGGAAAAAAAAATAAAAAGACTCTGAGATGGAGGTTTGCCTGCTAAAAGTTTATTTGGACATACCATTGGGAAAAACACCTGGGAGGGCAGTCAGGGAATCACAACCAACTCGTCCCTCGGCCCCTTTCCACAGGGAGCTTTGGGTCTGGCATGGCCCCTCAGAGTGGGTCTGCATTGAAGCAAGAAGACCAGACCTTTCTACACTGGTGTGGACTTTCTACTTGGAGTGTGAACTGCTCCCAGGGAGGTTGAGCACCACACTACCACTACATATCTTTTCCACTGTTTCTAGAATATGCCCTCTACCTGGAACCCCTTCTGTAACCATCAGTGTTTGTCCAATTCTTTGAGGCCCAGCTCATATTCCCCTTGATTGATGAACTCTTTCCTTATCCACTAATTCAAGGTAGACCTGTCTCTCCTTTTAAAGCCTAAGAACATTTTTTTTTTCTGATTGCATTCGTTTGTTCGTCTCATTTTTAATTACTATGTGACTTAATTACACATTATTTACTTTAAGTGGTCAGTTACTGAACGAACCCACAGGACTCAGATAGTTTATACTCACTGGACAGCTTTATGACAGGCAAATAATATAATAGAGCAACAGCAGGAGAAGGGTATGCACTGAATAGGGTCTGTAAATCTCAGACTCAGGCTTCTTCGTTCTCCCGTTCCTGGGTCCCACGGGATACCCCTTGTCTCCAGATCCTGAACCAGCAACAGTGTGCATGTGAAACATCTTGGTATAGGAAGCCCACAATCTGCTGGTGGTCAGGTTCTCTTACAGTGAGCCGTTCCCATAAGCACATTTCAGTTACATGGCCAGGACTGGCCATTGTAAACTGCCACACTCCACTGAATCCAGTTATTACTAAATGCAATTATTATTAAATTATTATTACTAAATCCAACTCTTAAATCCCATTATTATTACTAAGTGCTGTTGCCAGGCTGTGTTCTGACTTCAAAACAACTTATAGATTCATAGGTATGAAACATTATTTATCTTTAGTTAATACAGTCAGTCATTTATTTCTGGATCTGGATTGCAAATTTGCATGTTCACTAAAATTTATTCATAGCCCCAAAGTCAATACTCATGGTGCTTTTGCAGTCATTCACAGACATGAGCAAAGCAACAAAAAATGTGAGTCACCCCATGAGCGTGCTTCCTGCTGAGGTTGAGCAAGGTGATGATGTGACTTCTGGTTTCAGTTCTCACGCAGAGATGAACAGAGGATGGAGATGGTAGAGAATGCAGTATAGTGAAAGAAGCTCCAGCTCTGGGGCCCGGTGGAGGGGATTTGAATCCCAATTCTGGCATCTATCAGTGAGGTGGCCTCAGACAAGTCACTAAACACTTCTGAACTTTGTTTTCTGTTTTGTAACATAAAGAAAATAGACTCTACTAGGATGAATTGTTTTAAGGGTTTAAGATGATAATTTGTAACTATGTGAAATATGTATATATAATATATGTTTGTGTGTATATGCACATACACATGCACACATGCATGTATGTATACACATGCATTTCCCTCGGAGCAATGGATTCATATTCCCTAATTCAGTGTTTGCAGTGACTTTATAGAACATAACTATGGTAAATAACAACCATCAGTTGTGTAGCATTGGCCAAGCTCCATGCAGCTCTGGTGGTAAGCGTGTAGTCAATTCAGATCTTTACAATATTGTAGCTGCTTGGGAATACTGACTAGATTGTACTTATCTTTAAATTCTTATAGGATTTAGCACAATAGCTTATACGTTATAGATATCCAATAAACGTTTGTTGAGTGAAGGAAAAATTGGATGCATGTGGCCACCCACTGTGATTATTTAAATGTCCTAGAAATTTCTCTCTACTCTCTCCAGCATCATCTCTTTGATCTGGGTCACTCAGGAGCAAACTAGTTGATGGACCAGGTGTTATGATAAATTAATGCAAGGAGGTAATATATTCCCATTTATTATGTTTTTTTAAATGTTATTTATTTTTGCTTTATTTATCTCAGTGGGATTGCACATGCTTTAACCCAAAGGGAAGAATAATGGAAGAATTTGTGAGCTAGTATCTCCACCTACTGCAAAGTCAGAGAAAGCTAGTCCTGTGTGGATTGATAAGCTCATCTACTTGCCTGGACTACTGAATAAGGCTTTTCTGACCTCATTATTTTAATGTATTTATTATAAAATATTTCAAACATACAGAAAAATACAGAGAATTCCATAACAAAGATGTGTGTGCTTGTGTGTGTTTGCGTGTGTCACCCAACACCATCAAATCTTAGATTTGTAAAACTTGCTGTAGTTAATTGTGGTCTTTTAAGGCCTCATCCCAGATTATCATTCAGAGTTCCGATTAATCAACTAATAACATTAATTGCTAGAACTAATTTCATACCCTTTTCTCCCTACCCATGGATAGCAAATATTCTGTTTTTACATATTTATGCATCTGTGAATAATATATAGTTTTGTTTTTCATATTTTAAGCTTTATTTAAATAGCATTTTACTATATCTAATCTTTTTCAAAAATATTGAGATTTATTCTTGCTGATATATTTAGGTCTAGGTTCTTTGTTTGCTCTGAAGTATAGAATTCTAATTTGTGAATATATCATAATTCATTTATCAATATCTGTTAATGGACATTTATCCTATTATGAAGTTGGGCTTTTTGGGGTTACTCATTATTTTAACATGATCTTGCGTAAACACATATAGATACCCAATTGCTGCATTCAATGTAAAGTAAAAAAAGGTAAAAAAGGTAACAAAATCTAAAGTGCCAGTAAGAACAAGGTAGACCATTTAAATTTCTGTTTCTATGAAATTGTCAGAGTATTTACCGCCATTCTGTCTTCTGAAGGAACATAAAACACTTTTACAATTCAATTTTAAATGCACTAGGATCAGTTTTTTAAAAAGTGTTAATTGTGAAGTGAGAGACTGTATCACGTGTAATGATCAAGGGGATGGCCTTTAAATTAGATGCCAGTGGGCTCCTGGATCTGCTATTGTTTAGCTGAGAGACCTGGGCCAAGACACTTAACCTCTAAGTCTCAGTTCCTCGTAAGTAAAAAGGAGATAACTGTTGAAGCTAGTTTTTAGAGTTGTTGTAAATGAGATGTAAATGCCTAAAAACTAAGGGTTTGGCATATACTGTACTAATGAAGCACCAATAAATAGGAAAAAAAAAAAAAACCCTGCCAACAAATTTGAGAGTCTTTATATTTAGGCATATATATACACGTATATATGTAAATTTTCAGTTATTTAAACAAGCCATATTTTTACATTAAACTTGGGCAACTGTTATTATTATAACAGTGACCTCTGAAAAATATTTGGGGTCGATACTGTAATTATACAGGTAAGCCCATGTATAATGGGATATTTATGTAACCTTAAAAGCTAACCATTAGAATTTGAAAATTTACCATGGAATGCAGAATTCTCATCCTCCACAGTTTGTGTTAAAGTAGCACATTAAAGTGGGAAACAGCAGCCCTTTTATTTTTAACACAGTTAAGGATTTGTGAGTACAAAAATGAGCGTTACTTTGTTAGTAACCAAACAAGTACTTTTTTTTAATTTTTAAATGTTATTTTATTTATTTTTTATACAGCACGTTCTTATTAGTCATCTGTTTTATACATATTAGTGTATATATGTCAATCCCAATCTCCCAATTGATCCCACCACCACCACCCCACCCCACTTTACCCCCTTGGTGTCCATATGCGAATCAAGTACTTTTATTCTGGGTGAGATACCAAGTATGTAAAGAAGAATTTTTAGAAATCACTGTATTTGAAAATTAAGCTGAATTAAATATGGTGATGGAAATTTTTAAGTCCTCACCACAGGTTCTCTATTTTAGGTGTCAAAATGCTGCTCTTGAACACCAAAAGGTGAGTAGGAAAGACTGAGTCATGCTGTGGCCCACCACGATTCTGTGCAAGAATGAGCATTATGTACTCTTAACAGAAGTGGGTTTGTGTAGCTAAATCTTCAATACATGCTAGAGTTCTGGCACAGAAATGGGATGGGTCTAAGCCTGTCTTTTGTATGTTAATGTGCTTTCACAACAAAGGTATGAGCATTAACACAGACAAGTATTCTTGAAGAAAGGCATTTATCTTCTTATTGCCATCTGTGATGAATTGTTCAGAGCTAAAGGAACACCAGGCTTGAACCAAATCTCCTGCTGCCCTATATAGTTTTTGCAATCTCCTTTTCAATAATATAAAGTCAGGACAGCCTCACTGCCAGACCAGCACTTCTTCAGGAATCTTCCCCATAATATGACAGGATAGAACCATCTGTAATACAAATCAACACTGTTTTTTTTCAAACTAAGCACTTTAAAACATTGCTTGAACAAGAAAAGACAAATTTGTCCAGTTGTGTGCTATTTTGCAGTTAACGCAAGATTACACTGTGAATTGCATTGCACTGAATGTTACATTTTATTCTGATGCATCCTAAGTTGCACTGGGTAAAGAGTGTTAGATGTTTGATTAATGTTAGTATGCAACGCTATGATTAGGTATGGTTGCTCTTTGAAACTGCCGCGCTCTTCTTTTTGTATTGTTCCTTTGATCTTTAACAGGTAGTGAGAACATTTGTAATTTAAAATATATTGACTGACTCAGAAGTTAATTTTCCTGTTGCAGATTTACTGATATCTAAAATATATAGCTAGCTAGATGGTAAAAAAAGAAAGTCTGCAAAAAATGATGCCAACTTCTGTCTCTTTTTCAAGTTGTGTCTAAAGGCATTTTGTCTTTTAAATTCTTGAATCTTAATTTAAGGTGAATGACCTTATAAGGTAGTTGCACTTAAATGATCATAGTTGAGCTCATATTGGTTTTCTTGTTCTAGCATAATCTTTGTTTTTTCTATATAACACAGGATTGGGGAACCATCCTTTTATTTGTTTGTTTGTTTAATATATATAGTCATTCTTAAAAAGTTTGTTTATATTCCACTAATTCCCTACCTATATATATATATATATATTTTTTTTTTTTTTTTGCGGTACGCGGGCCTCTCACTGTTGTGGCCTCTCCCGTTGCGGAGCACAGGCTCCGGACGCGCAGGCTCAGCGGCCATGGCTCACGTGGGCCCAACCGCTCCGTGGCATGTGGGATCCTTCCGTACCGGGGCACGAACCCGTGTCCCCTGCATTGGCAGGCAGACTCTCAACCACTGCGCCACCAGGGAAGCCCCCTACCAATATTTTAAAAAAGTTTTTCTGCTACTGAATTCTAATTTTTAGTATGTTTGGTGATTAATACTGTGGTCCCTTAAAGTGATTGAAGACTTTCAATAAAGGGAAAACTTCACACATAACCTTCAGTATTTTAAGAAAACTATATTGTGAAATGCTCCTGAAACTGTATATTTTAACAAGGCCTGCTTTCTATTAAGTGTGTATAAAGCCAGGAGGCAAGTTTCTCAATATTCTAATTATCGGTGATTTCATCTGTCATCTCACATCAAACCATAATTTTCCTATGGTAGTATTTAACTCACCTGAGTCCAGCCACTATAAAAGTATTTCTGTAGCTTGTAAAACATCTAGTTATCACTCTATTTTAGCTTGTTTGTACTAATGATTTATTTTCATTTTCTCTAGGATATAGACCTGCAGCTAACTGGATTTGATTTATAAGAGGGAAATGTACAGTCAATGGCCACTCTCACTATGTTGCTACTATGGAAAACAGAATGGTCAATAGGATATGGTCTGATAAATAGCGATGATTGAAGATGCTACTTCAATACATGTGAAATCAATGGGAGATACTGGCTGCATGAAGAGCTTTCTGAGCTTTTCTTGACAAGCTCGCCTTTGAGAAATCTGAGGTGTATTCTACCGTTATACGGTTTTTCTCAAGTGGATACAAACACCTTTGCCTCACTGCAACCAGACAACTACACAACTGATGTGGGACCATGGCACTGCCCAGATGCGTGTGGCCAGCTTATGTTTGGAGAGCAGTAATGGCATGCTTGGTACACAGGGGATTGGGTGCCTCATTGGCTCTTTGTGTGTTGGGCTGTTTGCTTCAGGCTGCTCACGTGCTCTCACAAAAATTGGATGATGGAGACCCACTGGTGACTACCAACTTCGGCAAGATAAGAGGGATTAAGAAAGAACTCAATAATGAAATTTTGGGTCCAGTTATTCAGTTTCTTGGCATTCCATATGCAGCCCCGCCAACAGGAGAACATCGTTTTCAGCCTCCAGAACCACCATCTCCTTGGTCAGATATCAGGAATGCTACTCAGTTTGCTCCTGTGTGTCCCCAGAATATCATTGATGGCAGATTGCCAGAAGTCATGCTTCCTGTGTGGTTTACTAATAACTTGGATGTGGTTTCATCATACGTACAAGACCAGAGTGAAGATTGCCTGTATTTAAATATATACGTCCCAACTGAGGATGGTGAGTTTACTACAGGAAAAACAGGGAGATATATTTATATTTTTCTATTCTAACAATATTAATTCATGTGTACTGGTAGCATGCATGGCTTTTCCTGTCGGCATGTAGACATATTTTACATGTGTGCATGCAGCTCTTTTTGTTTATGTGTGTTGGCGTTCTTATTTTTTTCCTGTGCCTACTCATTTTCTTTCCTCTGCAGCACGTATATTTAGGTAGAAATGGGTTCCTAATTTCCATTTCCTACCGAATGACTTCTGAGAAGATGCATCAACATTTCTCCATTGCATGTGCAGGCTCACCGAATTGGGGATCTTTCGCACTCAGTAAATGCAGGAGCGTGTTAAGTTAGATAGTGGTGTTGCATGTTCCGGCGGTCTGTGATGGAGCGCCATGTTATTTTCTAGTCTTCTATTCATTTTTCAGTAAAAAGAATATCCAAGGAATGTGCCAGAAAACCCGGCAAGAAAATATGTAGAAAAGGAGGTATGTATAAAAGTGAAAATAAAAAATGGGGGAAACAGCTTGAAGAGGAAGAACAAGATATTCTCCCTAAGGATGATTTGCTGATGCTGGGAAGTGAATGGTTAGGCGATATTTGGAATTTATTGAAGGCTGTCAAAGAATAGAAAGATGGTTGAGGAGAGCTGTAGCTGAGTAGATGACATTGACAAAGCTCATTGGTGGTGCCCTGTGTGCTGGCGCTGGTGGCATGGACAGGAGTTGAATCTCTGCTTTGAGTTTGTGTATAGAGAAAAAGATACTTAGGTTATTACATTGCCTGCAGGGAACCCAAAGATGCTGCCTTCCCAGCTGTTCAGCTTTGATTTCTGAACCCTTTCTACAGATAATAGAATCCTGCTTCTCTTAAAATTGATCAGTTCAGTCACAAACCTAGTTTTTTGTTTGTTTATCCTTAGTTCCTTCTGAACACCCTATGAACTTTCTCATGTAAGGGTAAATTTTCCATAACTGTTGGGCAATTACCATTATTAAGTAATGGTATTTTTTCCCAGTCTTTCTGTTTTCAGTCACTCTTCCAGAAAAAAATGAGATTTTGCAGCTTTTTATACTAAATATTTACAGTCTTAAAATTGCTTTAACATTTTTATATTTATGTTAAACAATTTAAAACATAGGGAAGAACATGATTCAGAAGCTACAATTAAATCAACCTTCAAAGCATCCTCTAGCCAGATTGAGCAAATGTAGACACTGACAGCTGCAAGCTTGCATCTGAATGTAGCTTGTCCACACTCCATTTTTATAGAACATCTAGTAAATCACTCATAGGAGAGTATGATTTTCTCTGGCGGTAAATTATCTGTGTTATTTTGACCTTATTATAACTTTGTAGAATTTTCAATCTTCATACAGAAATCATATTAATATTCCAGTTCTGTACATTCTCTCTCTCTCTGTGCATTTCTAATCTCCTGGCTGGACCAAGTCAGATTTCATTACAACATTCTTGTGGGGTGGGGAACGTCTAAACTGTTTTTTTTTCACTGGGATTGCATTATGTGGAAGAAGATTCATATCACCAAATCCTCAATTGCAGATCAGAAGTATTTGCATTAAATTGAATTTTGTTTTGTTTTTGTTCTTATTTCTTTGGTCAGACTGATAGAATGGAATTTAACCTTTATTTTATTATTAATGTCATGATTTGGGTTAAAAGAATAGTATAATTAAGAAGGTGGATATGGAGGCAACAAAGATGTTTTAGATAACTAAAAAAGTCTCTTGTTTTTTCCCAAATGAGAATAACTGCAGTAATTTATATGCTTTCAACTAATGTACAGTACTGCAGTGGTTATTATTATGCAGCTTATCAAGCATGTGTAATTAGCTAAGTGACTTTTGCCTCCTATCACAAAGGTGTTGATTCACAAAGTCATAAATAAAGATGCCATTGAAGAATGCATAAATATAGCATAATACATAAAAATATGTACAATTAAAAATTGATAAGGACATCAAAAGGTAAGCTAGTAAGTGAGAAAGTGACCTTCCTCTCATACAACTTCAGAAAGAAATGGATTCATTAAAAAATTCTTTTTCATGGTTCTTTCGATGGTTGGTTCCATCTGCTTTATGAGAGAGTTGGCAAAGAAGTATGTAGGCTGTGCTATTTACTTTGGCAAACTTTGAACTACTTTATAATTAGTCTGAGGACAAGATCTATAGATACCTACATCAGTCTGTGGTTTATAGTCCAAATCTACTGTGTTTTCATATTAAGAATTCTAAAACATTTGTTCACTTTGGTATTTAATATATTATTATAACTAAGTTATGCTGTTTATTAGCTCTTTGTATATTATCCTAACATCTAAATAACAAATAATTTAAATGTAATTTTCTATATAAATAGTTTTTTTAAAAAATAAACAAAATCAAAGTTTAGAGCTTGACTTTTAAGCAGAGGAATAGAACATTTTCCCCCAAACTTTCAGCTTTTTTTTCCTTCTCTATCATGCAGGGTCTATTCACTTCAGGAAATCATATTTTCCTGGTTCAAAAAATATTAGTTATTTCATATTTATGCATATGCTAATATATATACTGCATATGGACTTTGAGTTCTTCAACAGAATTGTGGAAGTTTAGGAAGTATAGAAATAGTTGTGTTGCATTTTATCTAGGTGCTAATAAAATTCTGGCTTATTATTTATCTCTTTTTTTAAAATTGTGTATGGTCATCTGCAGAGGCAGATGGACCACCACCCTTGTGCCAATCTGTGTATGCTGTATTCATTCAAATCTATGTCTTAATTGCCTTTTATATGCACTATCAGTAATGAATGAAGCAAAGATCTCTCTTCCCATAGAACTTATGTTCAAGTAAGTTTACAAAGAACAAAGCATTTTCTGCACTTTAATCTGTATGAAAGGAAGAACATCTTCTCCCTCCTCCAAAAGATGCTTTGCTGTAATTTTTAAACAGAGCTTTTATTACTATTTTTCCTGTACAATTGAAGAAAAAAACATATTTTTACCAATAGGCTGCCTCTCATTTACAAAAGGTCCCAGTTGCACTTTTTAATCCATCTTTTTAAATTTCCCATGATAGTTTTAGCCATACGTTAACTACTCTTGTAGATATTTCTTCAGGGCTTTATCCTTGAAAAACTGAAAGAAAGGATGAGTGCTTAAAATGAGATAACTGTCAGCACTTGGCCAAATAGGCAGGCAACATGTGATAGAAACTGGAATTTGGATGTAGAGACTGACATAATTTATCACCAAACTTTATGAAGAAAGTATATGACTGTCCTTATTTTACAAATTTGAAAGAAGGTTCTCAGAGTTAAGCATTCTGACCCAGTTTCTACTGCTAGTAAGTGGGTGGAGTCAGGTTTGGCCCTAGTTCTTGCTTATATTAGATGCATTTCCACTATGTTAAATTACATCCTGTAGATGATTTCTACAGCAGAGGCTTGTATGTCTCCACCCCTTTACCCTCCTTTTCTTCCTGCTTGCTTTTGCACATTCAAGTATATCGTGAATTCTTTTTATTCTATCAGTTGACTCTATTTTAGATGGGTTTAATGCTCACCTTATTGAATTGGGTCAAGCCAATGTTAGCAACTGATTTCCAGAAAACATGCTTAGTACCCATTTTAGTGAATACTTCTAAATAGTACACGTTTTCTCACTGTCCAGACAAAGATCCCAGCGTATTCCTCCTGGCTGCTATCAGGAGTAGCTTTAATTTGCTTATGTTTCATTTTGCTTCTCTAGTTCACTCTCTTATGAGAGTTGCCAACAAACCGTAAAGTGGTCAAATATTAGGCAGTAAACATGAGAAGAGGAACAAGAGACCCAGAGAATCCACAGCAAATTGATTGGCTTACGGATACCCTAGAGTTGTTTAGCTTTGTATTTCTCCAGTACTTTGACTATAATTTGCATAGCTCGTGTGAGACGAATACAGAATTAATTTTCGTTTCTGCATAAGTTAACTCACTTTTTTCACTTACCCCAATTTCATTGTGTTTTTTTTTTTTTTTTTTTTTTCGGTACGCGGGCCTCTCACTGTTGTGGCCTCTCCCGTTGCGGAGCACAGGCTCTGGACGCGCAGGCTCAGCGGCCATGGCTCACGGGCCCAGCCGCTCCGCGGCATGTGGGATCTTCCCGGACCGGGGCACGAACCCGTGTCCCCTGCATCGGCAGGCAGACTCTCAACCACTGCGCCACCAGGGAAGCCCCACTTACCCCAATTTTATTGTATAGAAAATTACAATCTCTGTAGATGGCTGTGGTACAGTTCTTGACTCCTTGAGAATTTTATTCCTGATTTTCATAAGTATTTAACTTTTACACACTCTGCCTAGTAGACTTTACCTGAGATAATATTGAATTCATTCAAGAGCCTTTTCCATAAATTTAGGGTTTATTTGGTGATTTGTTGAACATACAGACTGATTTTTTTCCTAATTAGATATGTATAAAAATGACTGCTATCACTGTCAGTGTGTTTAGGATTTTAAAAGGGGATTATATTCCAGAATGCTCTTCCTTCATGCTTATACATTTCTATCTAATTTATTATTCACTTAACAAATGTTTATTGAGTCCTTACTACTCTGTACTGATTAGATTACTGCTCTAGGCCCCTGAGATACATCAGTGAAAAAAAAAAACAGTTAAAAAATCCTTGCCCTTCTGGAACTTATATGCTAGTGTGTGGAGACACATTGTAGACAATAAACACAATAAACAACTAAATTTAGAGGGTATAAGAAGATGAGAAATAAACAGAGTATGGAGGCTTGGGTGTGCTGGTGTGGAGGGTGAAGGTAATTTTAAATAAGTTAGCCAGTATTGTCTTCTTTTGGACAAAGCCCTGAAGGAAACGAAATGAGTATCTGAGGAAAGAACATGACAAAGAGCAAGCACAAAGGCATTAAGATGAGATTCTGCCTTGTGTATTTAAGGAACAACTAGGGGTATGGTAAATCTAGAAAGAGTAGAGAGAGCGAGGCATTGAGATTCAGAATGATCTGACTTTATTTTAAAGAGATCATTCTGACTGACTTATTGAGAGTAGATTGTAGGAGAGTATGGAGGAACCGGGAGAGCAAAGAAGAGGTTGTTGTAGCTTGGACAAGATGTCAGCCTGGTCCAGGCTCAGACCAGAGGAGTAACAATGGAAGTCATAGTCTTGATATATTACAAACATCACATTTCTTGCTCATTTGGTTATGGGTTGTAAAGGAAAATGAGCAGTCAGAGAAGATTCCTAGATTTTGGTCTGAATGTCTAGAAAAATAGATTTGCCATCAATTAAGACAGAAAAAAGGAATGTAGAATAGTGTAGGAGGAGGCACAGTAGAAGAATGATGTTTAGCTTGGACATGTTAAATCTGAGGTGACTCTTAGATATCCAAGTGTAGACATCAAGGAACCAGTTTGGCATTCAGGAGAGAGGTATAAATGGAGATATATATTTGGGAGTCATTGTGATATAGAAGGTAGAGTTTTAAAGTCATGAGGCTGAGTGAGAATAAAAGGAATTGAATGAAAATAGAGTAAAGAGATGACACCAAAGATTAATCCAGGGACATTCCAACATTAAGAGGTCTGGAAGAAGAGAAGGAAGGACTATGGAGACTGAGAAAGTGTTACATGTGAGATGGGAGGTAAACCAGTATATTTTTGTTGTCCTAGAAGCTAAGTAAAGAAAATGCATCAAAATAGACAAGAGTGATCAATTCTACCAAATGAACTCTTGTGGGGTGGTGTGGGTCTGACACACTGGAGTGGGTCGAAGAGAGAATGGCGGAAGGTTTGGAATCACTAAGCATAAATGATTATTTTAAGGAGTTTTGCTGTAAGAAGGAGCAGAAAAAGTGGAAGTGTAAGGACAATAGAGGTTGTTTTGTTGCTATAGGTTAAGATGGAAGAAATAGAGAAATGTTTGTATGATTAAGTTTGACATAAATACACTACCATGTGTAAAATAGATAGCTAGTGGGAAGCAGCCGCACAGCACAGGGAGATCAGCTCGGTGCTTTGTGACCACCTAGAGGGGTGGGATAGGGAGGGTGGGAGGGAGACGCAAGAGGGAAGGGATATGGGGATATATGTATACATATAGCTGATTCACTTCATTGTACAGCAGAAACTAACACAACATTGTAAAGCAATTTTATTATAATAAAAGAAAATTTAAAAAAGAGAGAAATGTTTGTATATAGTAGGAAGGGAACAATTAAAAATATAAAGATGATAGACTTCTAGAATAATATCTTTAGAGAAAGTTGGGATCTAGTATACAATTGGAGGTTTCAGATTAAAAAGAGCATTAGTGGATAATTTAAATTAACATGTAGTTAGGCAGAGTACATGGGTAGAAGTAGTAATATGATTCTATTCTCATCTGATTGTTCCTATTTTAATTGTTCAGTGTGCAACATTAAGGGAAGTGGAGATAGAATTAGCATTGGTGAGCTCTTAATATGTTCTAGACATTTAGCCTTATTCATTTATTTAATATCACAACAATCCTATGAGATTTTTATTCCCACTTTACAAATGCAGAAATGGAGGACCAAAGAGGTTAAGTATCCTGCCCAAATATACATAATTTGTTAGTGGCCAACTGTATTTTCTTTAAGGAGATGATTTTAGAACAGAGGGAATAAAGCAAAACAATACAGCAGCAACAATAACAATTCTGTTTATGTGGGATCCCAGATCAAATAGAAAATTTGGTGGCCAATTTGCTAGTAGAAAAATCACTACATACTGAAATAATTAAAACGTCTGGTTTATTTGGGGTCTGAAGATAAATGGGAAATCAGATTAAACCAGAGATTTGGCTTCATATTTGAATTAGTATCCTTGGACAGATGTGGTTAAGTCTTCTAAAAGCTAAACAGTTTAAGTCGGAACTCTGAAATGAAGCAGCTCTAAAAGGGTTGTAAAGTTTTAAAAGAACGACATCAGTTGTTCCATTGTCTACTGATAGGCAGAGAGAGTCTCCTGAAGCTGACGATTAAAAGACTGTTACAGGTGTCCAACTCATGTTTTCCAGAGAATAAATACTTTTTTTCTTGTAGAAATGGGGGTTGAAGTTGAAAACATATGACATGCCACCAGCAAAAAGAGCTATGTCACAGAATAAATCCTCTGTAGAAAATGCTTTCTTTTCTACTATCCAGTGTAATGATACGTGTTTTACAGTGTTGTTTTCACATATAGAACATACTACTAGCTTCATAATTATGACGTAATCTTTGCTTTAATTAACTTCTACATTACTTTCTTTTACAGATTTTGTTGATAATCTTTTGTCCTCTCATATTTCTCCCCCTCTTCTTCTTCCTCCCATGGAGGTACATGCTAAAGTAGTTTAGGAAATGACCAACTTCAAAAATCACACCAGTACATATATTTGCTAGTAACAATCACATAATCTCATTCTGGATTTGATCATCTTAAACTCTGGACTAGATGTGGAAGCATAATTTCTAATCATAAATCTTCACATAGTCCTTTGTAAGTGGACAGAATACTTTATGTAATACTCCCTATATTAGATTCCTAGGGCTGCTGTAACGAATTGCCACAAACTGTGTTGCTTTAAACACCAGAGATTTATTCTCTCACAGTTCTGGAGCCGAGAAGCCCCAAATCAAGGAGTTGGCAGCTTTGGTTACTTCTGGAGGCTCTAAAGGAGAATCTTCCTGCCTCTTTTTGTAGCTTCTGCTGATTGCCAGAAGTCATTGGCATTCTTTGGCTTGTAGTTGTATTGCTCCAGTCTCTACTTCTGTTGTCATGTGGCTTTCTTCCCTGGGTGTCTCCCAGTGTCTCTGTGTCTTCACATGGCCTTCTGATAAGAATACCAGTCATAAGATTTATGACCCTTCCCAATCCAGTATGACTTCATCTTAATTACATTTGCTAAGGCCCTATTTCCAAAT
This sequence comes from Monodon monoceros, assembly GCF_005190385.1. Lineage (NCBI taxonomy): Eukaryota > Metazoa > Chordata > Mammalia > Artiodactyla > Monodontidae > Monodon > Monodon monoceros. The sequence continues at coordinate 92,680,833 of NW_021703767.1, read as the reverse complement.
AAGGTCATTTCTTTGCTAGGGTTGCTGTACAAAGTATCACAAACTGCGTGACTTACACAGCAGAAAAACTGTGGCCTCACAGTTTTAAAGGCTGGAAGTCTGAGATCAAGACACTGGCATGGTTGGTTCTTTCTGAGGGCTGTGTAGAAGATTCTGTTGTAGGTCTCTCTGGCTTGTAGATGGCTATCTTCTCCCTGTATCTCTTCACAGGACATTCTCCCTTTTTCTATTGAGGCATGATTGACATGTAACATTATATTAGTTTCAGGTGCACGACATTATGATACGATATTTGTATATATTGTAAAACAATCACCGCAATAAGTCTCGTTAACAGCCATCCCTATACATTTTTTTCTTATGATGAGAACTTTTAAGATTTAGCAACTTTCAAGTATGCAGTACAGTATTATTAGCTATAGTCACCATGCCGTACCTTACATCCCCATGACTTATTTATTTTATAGCTGGAAGTTTGTACCTTTGACCCCCCCTTCACCCATTTTAACCACCCCTCACCCCCAGCCTCTGTTCTATCTATGAGCTTGCTTTTTTGTTTGTTTGTTTGTTTGATTTTTAAATTCCACATTTATAAGTGAGATCATACAGTATTTGTCTTTCACTGACTTATTTCCCTTAGCATAATGCCCTCAAAGCCCATCCATGTTGTCTCAGATGGCAAGGTTTCATTTTTTTATGGCTTAATAGTATTCTATTATGTGTTCTTTATCCATTTATCTATCAGTGGACACTTAGGTTGTTTCCATATCTTGACTATTGTAAGTGATGCTGCAATGAACATGTGGGTACATCTTTTCGAATTAGTGTTTTTATTTTCTTCAGATAAATACCCAGAAGTGGAATTGCTAAATCGTATGGTAGTTCTATTTTTAATTTTTTGAGGAACCTCCACATTATTTTCCATAGTGACTGTGCCAGTTTACATTCCCACCAGCAATGCACAAGTTTCCTTTTCCCAACATCCTTGCCAACGATTATTATTAGTTGTCTTTTTGATAATTACCATTCTTATAGGTGGTATCTTATTGTAGTTTTGATTTGTATTTTCCTGATGATTAGTGATGTTGAGCATCTTCTTACATACTCATTGGCCATTTGCATGTCTTCTTTGGGAAAATGTCTATCAGATCCTCGGCCTGTTTTTTAATTGGATTTTTGTGTTTTTTTCTCTTGCATTGTTAAATTACCACTTTTTATAAGGACACCAGTCATATTGAGTTAGGGCCCACCCTAATGACCTCCTTTTAACTAATTATATCTGTAAGACCCTATTTCTAAATAAGGTCACATTCTGAGATACTCAGGGTTAGGACTTCACTATATGAATTTTGGGGTAACACAATCTAACCTGTAAAGTCACATTCTGAGGTTCTAGTTGGATATGAGTTGTTGAGGGATACCAAGCACTCTTCCACTTTTTTCATTCAAACTGAATCCCCGGAAAGATCTCAAAACGGTGTTATAATTATACCCATTCTATAGTTGAAGAATTATTGCTTGTTGGGGTTAAATAACTTACCCAAGGTCACATGGCTGCTAGTTAGGAATGCTGGGGCTCTTTTCAAATCAAAACTGAAATTTTACTTGATATCCAGTCCTTCTAATAGACACAGATTCTCTCTCCTCTACTGAGAAGTTCCTTTAATTTGCTTTTAAGCATTTTTCTATCAAGATAGTGTACTATGTATTAATCTAGATACTTTTAAATATCTAAGTGTTTGACTTTGTGTAGACAAAATGATTCAGACTTTTAAAAAATTTTCCCTGAATTTTAAACATTTTATCCAGATGGTTGCTTACATGCAAACACTGTTTTAGTTAAGATTAAGATCTTACCAATTTAAAGCTGTAGTAACATTGATTTTCAATACTGTTTCATTTGTCATATTTAGGAAATTGGACCAAGTTCTTTTTAAAATAATTTTTAATTGAAGAGCTATTTCTTTGTTCACTTTAATCCTATTCATCTGGTATCTATGTAATGATAGCATTAGAGCAATTTAATTATAGCCCATAATTTTCATTAAAGTATGTGAAATGTTGCAAAAATTAGTTTTCAACAATGACAAAAAGAAATCTTAATAAAAGGCTAGGGTCTTTGCAACCATTATTATAATTTTCAAAAGTAGAAAAACTGATTAATCAATAATAGTCTTAATATTCTGTTCCTTGTTTCAGGACTGAAGGAAGAAGTTTTCACTCTCCCCTTCATCCCTTTCCTTTGAGGCAAAGACCTTTGCCACTGTTACGTCAAAAAGGAAATGACATATTGTCTCCTAGTTAGGAGGATGATACAAAAATACCTTACCTCTCTTCTTTTTGGCTCACATTCTGTTCTTCCAAAAACGGTTCAGGGCTCCTCTTCTAGAACCTTCTTTTCCAAGTTCTCCAAGTGGAAGGAGGAAGAGAGAGGATAGAGGGATAAGTGTGCACAGCACAGGGATGACACAAGGACAAATGTAACACTTCCAAGTAGATATGAAGCATTTGTAAATATTGCTGCTGCCAGGAAAGGAAGAGGGAGGCCTGGGTAGAATTATTAAGAACATTTATGCTCCTTCTGATTTGGATTCCTAGGCCTCTCAGGAACAGATATGTCCCCATGAAGCGGGTCTGTGGAAAGGGGAATGCCTCTGGCTAGTGATCACTCTCCATTCCTGCTAAGTTCTCATTCACCATCTTCTTCAAGCTCACCATCGTTCCAGGTAGTGAGAGGTCAGGCCTCAGTTTGCAGCTCTAAGCTTTGGCCAGAAAGAATTGATATGTCCCTTTGGCACAGTAATTTACAAGCCAGGCAGTTCCTGAGGATTCTGAGTGCCAGCGCCTCTCCTGACCCACACCCAAGTCCCCACCATCACCCAGTGCCATGCCCTCACACATCCACACCACCAGCACAACTTGGCTTTCATTCCTTACACATATAGGGAGAGACTACCTACCGTGTCAAGATTTCCTAAAAAAAAAGAAAAAAGGAGGGGCAGGATTCTGTTGTTTAAAAAAAATTGGAAGTCATTTATTTAGGGGATTAACTTTATTTCAATGAGAACTGAAATATCTATAAATTTGGATTCGGAAGAGGAATATTTTCTGTGATGACCATTTAAAATATTTTGTATTTCAATTTACTCTGAAAGACCAGGGATGAGATTTTTTTCCTGTTTTTATTTTATGAAGATCTTTGGTCAGCTGTGCAGTTTAGCAAAGGGCTTTTTGAGGGAAACACACATACACGCACGCACACACACACACACACACGCACACACACACATAAAATGTAGAATATTTACTGGGGCCTCATATTGCCATTAGTGGACTCTTTGACTATCCAAGCCGTGCTTTTCCCTATCTATATCTATCTATCATCTATCTATGTATCTATCTATGTATCCATCTATCTATGTATCTATCTATCTGTATATCTATATATTTATGTATTATTCTTTTGGTGTTGATGTTGCTTTGCTCTGTTTTGTGTTCTGCATCCAGAAAGCGCTGCTTCAGATTTCCTACATGACTGTTTCTTCTCTCTGCCTGAGCCCACTGTGGACAAAGCACTCATGTCCAGAACTGCTGGAGGCTCAGTTGGGCAGGACATATTCTTTGCTCTCAGGGAGCTTAACCTGCAGTGACAGCCAACAGGACATTTTTGTTAGTGACCATGTCAATATGACCAAGCAAATGTAAGCCTGATCTGTATTGAAATCTCAAAACAAAACGAGGGAATGGCTGTTTCTGTGAGAAAAAAAAAAGGTAATGATGCTGATATTTGGCACTGTGTTCCCTATAATAAAACATTTAATTAAATCTTTAAATGTGTTTGGAGAACAAAATATGCACATCAGGCATAACCAAAACTATAATTATATCAGTCCTGTTGCCTGAGCCCACCTTTGTTGCTCTGCCAAGAAGCAATGGTTTAAAACTTTCTATCCATCTGTTTAAAAAAAAAAAACAAAAAAACAGCCTATGCTGTACCTCTGTAAACCTTGGGAATGCTTTGGCTACTGATACAACAGCTGCCAAGTTACTGGGCTGCAGGCTGTCTCCTCTAGAGGTAGGTTGTCAGCTGCTGCTCTGTGGTTCTTCCCACACTTTTGTTGAGCATCTACTCTATGCAGGGCCCTGTGGTGGGCCCTGGAGATACAGAGATAAAAAGGGCATTAAAGAGCTGTCCTCAAAGCATTCCCTGTCTTGTGTGGGTAGCAGATACAGAAAGAGAAAACAACAAGGTAGTAAGAGCCCTGAGGAAGGGAAGCAAGGACCATTATGGGAACACATAGGAGAGGTGTCTGTGGTTTAGAGATGTCTTGTGGTAGAAAGTTGTCCCCTATGTGAGCACCCAGGAATAAATATTGTAGTCCCTTCATGCCTTCAAAGGCTAGCATGGTCTGTGGGACCATTTTACCAAGTAACTCCAGATTAAAATATTTCTGAGTGTTTATTTCAAATGTTTGCTTGTTTATTTGTGGGTAGGGATGTGTAAGTATGTATATCTGTGTGTCTCCACCTTCTTTGCCCAGATATCAATTGTCTTCTGTTACTGTTCTTACTTTGCCAGGCTTTAGAAACACTGCCTGCCCACTTCTGAGGTAATGAATCTGATCTGTCATGGGTTGGGAAACTGAGCAATCACAATTAAAAAGAAACAACAAAAAAAACTTGTTTGTGAAGTAAAAAATAAATAGGCTTGAAATGACTGTCTCCACTATGAGTAATCCATAGCAACTTAAATATATGGTCTTTCTTCAAAGATTTTTTTAAAATTTTATGTTCTAAATAACTGAGGCTTTTGAAGATCGTAGCCTCCAGATAAGTGAGGTGTTTACTAATTGTGAAGCTATAGGAGCCAACCTTGTCCTCATGAGATGACCCCTCAGGGATGTGTGCAGGCATCACTTACTCCTGATACTCAGGATACTGCAGGCATTATCCCTCCACCTCAGTGCACCCCTTCCCTCCTTCCTTCTCCACGTCCCTTACCTTAATCTAGAACCTCCATCATTTCTTGCCTGAACCACTACAATAGCCTTATAACAGGTCTTTCTATTTCCATTCCTGCTCCTGCAGTACATTCTTCACATAGTGGTCAATGTGATCTTTAAAGTCTGAAATCAGATGCTATCACCCCTTTCAAATCCCTTCAGGGGTTTCCTATTGCTTTTAGAATAAATGTAGTAGTACCAGCCATGGTCTACGAGATCCTACATGATGATTCCTGCCCACCTCTGCAGCCTCCTTCCATATATTTCCCCCTTGCTCTCTAAATTCTAGCCTTGCTGATCCTCTTTTGATAACTGGAATAGCCAATTTCTATCCTACCTCAGGACCTTTGCACTTGCTGTTCCTTCTACCTCAAATGTACAATGTCTACCTCTTTTCCTAAGTTTGTAAATCAAGTCTTGGCAAAATGCCACCTTATCAAGGGAGCCTTTGCTGAACACTCTCTTAAGGTAACCTCACCTCACCATTTTCTTCCACTTATTCTTTTACATCCCCTTGGTTATTTCCTTCATTATATTTTTATCTCTATATGAAATTATCTTGTTCATTTATGTGCTTACATATATACTTTGCCCCAGAAGAACATTTCTCTTCTTCACTGCTCTATCCTCAGTGCTCACAAGGGATTCAATAAATATTCATCCAAAACATAGACAACCTTAAGAAACAATGCACTTTGTTGGAGAAAGCCTTCATCTCCCACCATCTACATTTATTTGAGTAATACTGCACCTGCTATCATTCCTCACCAGACAGAGCAAGTAATAATATATTCTGCTCCTCTCTGGTATGCAATCACTATTTGTTTATGGCTCCCAAAATAAAGAAAATTTCAAAGCCAACACCAGAGTCCTTAACTAAGAAATAACAGTGTTCAGTGGCTCAGTGTCTGACAGATATAACCTGGACTCTGTTGCAGGGGCCCGAGTGGCTGCCAACAGCAGAGCCGAGGCTCTTGGCCCTCTGCCTTTGCACGTTTCTGCCAGCCTTATTGCCTCTGCACTGAATTTATATTTTAATATAGGACGCCAGCAACGCATTTGTGTAATAGGAGCACGGAGAATGATTTTCCTTTTCCAGGCCAGATGCTTCATTTTCCCTTCCCACCTTCTAATTTAATTTTCTTTCCCTCTCACCCACCCCCAAGTTCCCTCCTGTGACAAATATATCTTCTTTTGTAATTACTTTACCTTCTTTTGTAATTATTTTACATTCTTTTGTCCTTGTTCTACCATCTACCTCTGTGATAGGACTCCTCGCCACTGTTTCTACTAAGGCATTTCATTTGAGGTTACTCAAGAAGCAGCGCCTGAGTGCTAGATGAGCTAAGAGGAGGTCTAACTGAATTTGCTTAAGGAATTTTCTATATAGTATGAAATAACTCCTCCAGTGGCCTGTGCTGGGGAGCTCCTTCCTTATGATTTAGCCTTCAGTTCGTTCATATCACCATTAACATGTGCGTGTATCCAGAGGGTTATTTTGCCCTTTTCTTCTTTTATTAGGTATTATCAACTACTGGCTTTCCTATGAAAAACCAGAAATTTCTTTTTAAAATGAGGCAAACCAGAGATGGAGACCTTCCTATATGTACAGCACCATAGGCAGAGTTTTGGAACATGGTTTGTGCCCCCAAATGACTGATAAATGAAGGAGTATTTTGAGCCTGACGAATAATGGGCAGCTTATATTACTGAGATAAACGGAGAGGCCAGTGGCTTTTCTAGTGGATGGTGGAGGCTGGATCTTGTACAATTCAGGGTGGAGAGGCATAGTAAGAGCATGGTAGACCTAGAATCTCCTAATCTAGTTGAGAGAGACAAATCTGGCAGTAACGTAGACTAAATCTGTGTTTCAGAACACATTGCAGAGCTGATGAGTAGAGGATATTAGATTCCTGATACGGCTGGCTTCATAGGAGGGCAGTCTGTGCAGTCAGACTGATCCCTGTATGCAGAATGTCTTCACACGTAGTTAGATACTCTACTGTTGCCATCTTGAAATTCATAAGAATTTTTGAACAAGGGATTCTGCATTTTCATTTGGCATTGGGCCTCACAAATTATGCAGCCAGTCCTGCTTCCTGGCTTTGCTGGCATTTTCCCCATTCTGCATACCCATAGATGCTCTTGTAATTCTGAGAGATAGTAGAACAGAAACCCTCTGTGCATGTCGGAAAGTCTGATTAAAACTCTCAACTGAAACGCTATGAACATTTGTGTTTGTACCCTTAAAGTTCCCTTCACGTCTAAGGGGAACAATGAAAAAGGGACATGTTGTAATTTGGGGAAATGAAAGGTCTGTTTTTCTCTTATTGCTATTTTTATGCATTTGTTCATTCTTTCATGAAGCAGTTACTGTGTCTGATATGTCCTAGGGACTATGCTAGAAGCTGAGAGTAAAAACAACTGGATATACTAGATATGGTATTTGCCCATAAGGGGCAATCAAGCAAGGAATAATTTTTAAAAAATAATTATTATAATAGCTACCATTTGTGCAATGCCTATCATGGACTAGCCATTGTTTTAAGCATTTTATATATTAACTTAATTCTCGTAGAAGCTCTTTGAACTTGTTACTGTTTGTGTCCCCACTTTACTGATGAGAAATGTAAAGTACAGATAGGTTACATAAACTGTATGAGATTCCACAGCTAGAGAGCGGTGGAGCCAGGATTCAGAACCAAGCAGCTTAACTCCTTTGACAGTGCCCTCAGTCATTAAGTGTAACAGATGTTAGGGGTGCTATGAGGGAAGTAAATAACGGTTATGTGTGGTAGGGTGCCGTCCTGAGGAGGGAATGGCTAGTTCCATCTTGGATGGGAGCTGGAGAGAAAAGGGCTTATTGTAATCATCTTGCTTGAAATGGACTGTGAAGCATGAGGAGGTGGCCCATCCACTGAGGAAGAGGATCTCCTGGGATGACGAGGGAGGGGGCTTGACTAGGCAGAGAGCAGCATGAGGTCAGAGAGTACACTGAAGCCTTGATAAGGCAGCTCCCAGATCTTTGTGTCTAAGGACCTTGGAGGTTTTATCTAGGTGATAGCAAGTCATTAAACATTTTAAGCAAGGACTTGACATGATCGGATGAGCACTTTAGAATATTCTCTCTGACAACAGTGTAAATGGTACAATCCACGAATGAAAAACCACAGTAGAGATGAGTAGAGGGCTATTGTAATGGTGTGTTAGTGACTATGCAGGCCTTACCAAAGGCAATGGCTGGAGGGTAGAAAGGAGGAAATGAAGGATAAGAGATGTTTATTGGCAGCCTGATAGGATTGGGGGGTTGACTAGTGTTGGGACGGCCGAGGAAGGAATGGAGCACAGGATGTCTCTGGGATGTCTCGGTGCCCAGTGCCTTCCATTCTGACCCATTGACCTTGCTTCCCCTAACCAGCCTTCTCTAACGTGCTTTTTCACCAGTACTCAAGAGGGAAGGGCAGGATAGAGAGTGAGTTACAATAAAGAAATGAAGTTTGAGGGAATTTCCTGGCAATCCAGTGGTTAGGACTCCATGCTCTCACTGGCAAGGGCCCGGGATCAATCCCTGGTCAGGGAACTAAGATCCCACAAGCCACATGGCAGGGCCAAAAAAAAAAAAAAGAAAAATTAAGCAATGAAGTTTGAGAAAAGGGAAAATGTCAGTAGCAGAGGAGAAAGAGAAAAGGAAAAAAGCTTCCAGAAAACAAAACAAACAAAAGGACAGGATAGTATACTGAACAAGTTTTTAATCTCCCATATGCCAAATGTAAGTTAAACTTCTGAAAATAATGCCGTATATATATATATATATATATATATATATATATATATATATATA